>NC_057798.1:519782825-519825026 GCF_018294505.1 Triticum aestivum | reverse complement strand
GCCTTTGAGCGCATCGGCGAGGCTAGGGGGTGGCGGTGGCCGCGAGGGAGCTCGTCGGTGGCGGCGGCTCCGTTCGGGCGAGTGAGGGAGAGAGGAAGCGGAGGAGGGGGAGGGGAGAGTTCGGGAGAGTGAGGGAGAGGTGAGAGGGGGTCGGGGAGGCGCGTGGCGTCACCAGGGCGTCGAGGAGGAAGCAGGAGGTGGCCAGGGGAAGCAGGAGGTGGCCGAGGCCTCTCGGGCGCGCGCCACGCCTCGGTCCTTCTGGCGAGGAGGAAGACGACAGGGGAAGTGGAGATGGGCTGGGCCGTGCTGGGCCAGGTAAGTGGGCGCCAGGTAAGTTAGGTAGGTGGCCTGGTGGCCTTCTCTCTTTTATTTTTTTTATATTTCTGTTCTGTTTGTTTTATTAATTTATTTTGCCACTGTTTTGAATTTAAAATAATTCAAACAATGCCAAAAACTCCTCTGAATATTTTTATTTTGCTAGATGGACTTTTCCAAAAGCTTATAAAATATTTCAGAGTTATTTGAAAATATATCCCATATATTATGAATATAATTCCAAATTCAAATACAATAATGATTTAAATTTAGTGCTCAAAATATTCCTCAAAATGTTCATTATTTTTGGTTTGGTGCAAAACCCTTGCCAAAATATAACCAACATTATTTAAGGCCATTTTGGAAACATTGAATGCATTTTCCAGGGTTCTTTGCCCCTCTTTATTTAAGTTTTTGAGGCTTCCAAAATTCCTCAGTTCAAGTTTCAAAAATTTAAACATGATGCAAACACCAGGCAGCACCAGAAGCTAGGGATGTGACAACTCACCCCCACTAAACATGAATCTCGTCTCGAGATTCAAGCGTAGGGTAAGGTGAAGGGGAAACGCAAACTAGTATAATCTTCACGATCCAGGTTGCACTTCAACTGAACATTGATTCGTTCACCATCATTGTCTCGAAGTCTTGCTCTGAGAACTCCAGTTATTGTGACAAAGAGAGGAGAAGGAGACTCTACAAGAATCGATCTTCTCGAAGGTCGAACAACTCAGGATTAACTCACGGAATGGGACATAGCAACATCTCTCGAGCTGAGAGACGAAGCACACCTCTAGAGGAATGGAGTGGAACAGATGACGAAGGTTCACTAGGTAGACAACGATTCCACACCTAAGAAGGTGGTAAACGATTGTCAACGTAGCGAGGAGTTGAGTTGCCATGATACCACAATGAGACACCTTAGGGATGGTGACTCGTAGATATATCCCATTAGGTGGCAAAAAGAATTACTTTTGATTCCGAGACCATTGAAACTCTTTATACCAGCCTAAGGCAATTCTTGAGTGATCGTTTGGAGGGGTTCGGTAGAATGGCATACTCGGGCCAGAATGGATGATGTGGATTACCTTGTTGAAGATAACGTAATGGATGAATTTGCTTACCACCGGAAATGGAGAAGACCCATGGTAGAATGGCCCATTGGCGGTGCAAGCTGGGAACAAAATGCAAATGCTGGGAATGATTCTGGTAACTGGGGAAAAACCCAACAATAGAGAGTGAGTTCACTGTTTGAAAAGGTCATAGCATTGCCGAGGAAACTGAGAGGAATCCCAGTTAGTGCCGATGATATCACATAGCTCTTGTGTGTGCTCTCAAGAACTTGAGCATTTCCATAATCATCAAAATTTTACCAACATCCGTGTCAAGGGTGCTGACAACACAACATACTACCATGATGAATAGCGATGGATGATGCAGATGCAAAGGAGGATAACACTTTCTCAGAGTTCACCCTTGGCGGGGCCAAGGAAATAAAATCTGGATGATCGACCGAGAGACATTTAGCACTCCGCTTCTAATGTTCTCCTTGATGTGCTAGCGTAATCCACCCATAGATATGGTTTGATATCTAGAACATCAAGTAAAAGGTCGGACTTCGGGATCTCAAAAATCCATAGGGGCAACTAGGGAGTAAATCCTACGAAATCCCTATGGGGAGGTGGCCAACTTCCTCAATCAAGATATTATAATAACAGGTCTTCCGGCTGGGTGGGTTGGCCACGACATCCACTTTACCGGTTATCAAGGGACCAATATTATAGTTCTTGGGAAATGTTCCAAACCATCATATCTGCCTGAGATTCAGATCTGGTTGGTGTCTGGATATTTCAGACTCATCGAGTCTAGGAAGAAAAACGAAAGTTTACAACACAAATCGACGAGACGGCGTTGTGAGATTCTCGGGGAATGAACTACGATAGTAAGCTCCAAAACATGAGCTGGTTCTGCTACAAACATGTGAACACGTTGTCCCAGATAAGCATGACCACAAAGTAGTCTTATAATAAAACACTACCGAGTTCAGGAGGGGAACCATCATCGAGGATATCGAAGTCCTTGCATAAGGTATACTCTTAAGAAGGAACTTCTTCTCCTTGAACAAATCAATCAGTGGCTTGGTGTGCTAGGGACACATATAGAATGGAGGTTGCAAGTCTCCAGACCACAGAATACTTCGCACGTATGCATGACTGACTTGGGATGATTCCAGAGGAAGCAAAACTAACTTTCTCAAATTCACGGCGGCAACTTTCACCAAATGCACGTATATAAGAGGAAGTCACTTCTTTCATCGAACAAGTACTTCATGAACTAGCATGAAGAAAATGCTTTCGAAAGTTTCCAACACGTGCTTAATGTTCAGCAAAATTATGGAGAAAACAAGGATGTTGTCGATGGGCTCAACAACAATTCATCCAGCTTCCCATGGAGATGGAATTCCATAACTATGTGAACAAGGTGATAGCATTGGTCAGACCAAAAAGATATAATGGTGTATGCTCGGGGGATCAACCACGAGTAAGACAACATTACGAATATCGTTGGTACTAATTTGATTTTACGATAGCCTACACTCAAATCAAAGGATTGATAAGACAATAGGTCCAGCAACTGATCACAGGGACCAATCGATGAAGATATCATCTTTCTTCAACACACACAAACACAAGATATCCCTTTTGAAAAATGAACTAAGTTAGGCAAGCTTTTATCTTCCAACTCTCCAAGTTGTTGTCTAGCTTAACCAACTAGCTCCGGAACATCCAACACAGATTCTTGGAGAAAGGGTGGTTCACAAGAAACCGACTTGATCACGAGCTCAACATAGCAGTCAGGGGACAACCTGGTAATACTTCCGAGAAGATATTCAGAAAATCACGAACCACCGGTATGTTACTAAGCTCGAGAACAATCTCGCTTTTGAGGGCAAGACGATATGATCAAATGAGTGAGGACTTGACAAGATCCTAACTCATCAATCGAAGGGTGCACCGAAATAAGGACTAGGTAGCACGATCAGTCTTAGGGTGACGATTCAATAATCAATATGCTAAGAATGAGGTTATCGTCCATTTAACTACCAAGCAACAGAGTTGCTAGCAGTATTGATTTCACACATCACGATTCACTTGTCGACAATCCGGTTATAACAACACGGGAACCGAGAAATGAATAATGATGGAGAGAAGTATCACTGCACCAAGAATTCATAGGATGGTGTGCAATTCCCATGATAATCTTAATATAAAGATGGTAACACTCCAGGGTGGAATAGAACAAAAACTGGATTAGTATTTTGATCTGCGGAGTACAACTGCTAAGACCCAATCCTGGATATGGATGAGGTACTGAAGTTTGTTTCTCCTAGTCATTCCGGAATAGAATGGCTTGACGGACCACAAGAATAATAGGCATCGATGAACGAATGCATGCGTACTCTTGACTATCAAATGATAGACGAGGGTCAGAAGTCAACTAAAGAGGGACAACTCAAAGGAGCATACGATTTTCTGAGTTGTGGATGCATGGTTTAGCATGTCGAACGAAGTTCAACATATTTCTTCCGGATAACCCATGCAGAAAGGTAGAACTGACAGAGTCACAACATAGAATCGAGAACTCATCAAGAGCTCTGGTTGTGATCTTTTGGTTCAAAGAACTTCTGCCATAAACGGTTCATAGTATTTGGAAGAAGGAAATACCACGGACCTTGAGGACTATCGCAAAGGATACTGGTATCCTAAAGGCACTAGCAATTACTATCAACATGAAGTAAGTAGGGTGAATCTTGGGCTCAGAAACCCAGAAGTAGAATGCCTACTACTAAGTAGCATCACGGAATGCTTTTGAGAATAATGGCCAGAATCATCACACTGGGAACACAAATCATGGCTAAATTACTAGATGATCCCCTAAGACACCTAGGGTCATAATAATATCTCCAACATATATGTCAAGGTAACGGAGTACCTCAACTCACTGATTAGTGTGGTTAATCTGGCCCATGGGAACATTGAAACGGGAAGAAAGGATTTGCAAATGCATCAGACTACTTAGAAACCTGGGATGACTCGGACAACATAACGTTTGTAAATGCTCAGAAAAGATTTGAGACATTCACAAAAATGGTGGCATAACCACTCAGAAGCACAATATCAAGGTTTCGAGATCAACAGTTAACGTACGGAAGTAGTAGAAACTGAACTCAAGCTTAAATCCAACAATCTTATAAGTCTACGGATTAGTAACACGTGATCCTGATAGAAAGAAGAGATAGCCTAGTTCTTAATCCCCGTAGGAAAGATAAGATGACTCAGATCAGAAGGGCATAAGGTATAAGGAATAAAAAGAGCCTTACGTTCCATCCCACAATCAATTCCCTTATATAACTAAAGAATTTCTAGACTCAACTTCGACCAGTTTGGCTTGGTAATCCTACAGGCAGTCAAGCTCTGATACCAACGCTGTCAGGACCCCGACTCAATGCCACATCGATCTAGCATGTAACACCTCATATCACTTTGCGGCCTCACGCACGGTATTCCCACGGGTGTCGCCTTACCTTTGCCCGGGACCGTTTGCGCCTTTTGGCATACGTATATGATAGTGTCGCTAGCATCCATATGATAAGGAGCCCGGCTGACATGGCTAGTCGTAAACCTAAAGTGGCACAGACTTACAGGGACAGGCATCCATGACCCAGCATCGAACGTGTCGGTCATCAGCGAGTGAATCCATGCTGTAGCACTGGGCTAGCAGGACTCCGGTGAACCGGGCTGTAGCGGGCTAACAGGACTCCGGTATTCATCGCGTGACATTTCCTCGAGGGGACAGACACAGGAGCGAAGAAGGACACATGCCGGCCAGCCTAAGTGTTCCGGAGCAGTAGCAAGCTACCATGGCTCGGTGGAAACACTAGGAGACATTTCCCGGTAAGAGAGGCTACCAAGGATAAACAACTAGGTTGTCAGATCCCACACATACCAAGCATTTCAATAACATACACACAATATGCTCGATATGTGCAAATACAACATGGCATCACAACATGACTCTACAACTCAAGTATTTTATTCAGTAGGCTCCGAGGAGCGAGATATTACAAACATGGGTCTCATGACCCAACAATCAGAGCATACAAGTCAAAGCACAAGCGGAAGCTATCATGTCTGAGTACAGACATCTATAAATGAAAAAGGCTGAGAAGCCTGACTATCTACCAAATCCTGCCGAGGGCACAAGATCGTAGCTGAGGTAACAAGCTAAACGTTGAAGACCATACGGAACTACTAGCGAGACTGAGGTCTCTCTGCAAAAACATAAAATAGGCAAACGTGAGTACAAATGTACCCAGCAAGACTTAAATCAGAACTAACTACATATGCATCATTTTCAACAAGGGGATGGTGGGGTTTAACTGCAGCAAGCCAGCTTTGACACGGTGGCTATCCTGAAGTACGACTGCAAGTAACTCTTTTGAGGTGGCGCACACGAGTCCACATATTCACCATATCAATACACCACTATGGATCCGCTCTCGTCTCCCTACGAGAACGCCATCCATAGCACTCACGCTTATCTTGCGTATTTTAGGGTATCCACTTTCACTTGTCTATGATCTGATATAAGCAACCCAGAAGTCCTTTACCGCAGACACGGCTATTCGAATAGATCATATTAACCCTGCAGGGGTGTACTTCTTCACACACGCTCTCACCACTTACCGCCGTTTACACGACATGTACTCGGCAACCTTCAAGCGGAAGCCCAACATGGGTGTCGGCCACGGCCTGCCTAAACACTCAAGTCTCTAGTCCAGGTTTATCGCCTATTCGGGTTCCATCCATGAGGAGATCTGGCCGGAGTTTCGCTCACAGCCCCAAACGATGTGAACATGGTTCCGTGACACCAAACGGGCGCCCGGTTTACCCGGCCACGTGCCTACCGCATCACAGCCCACCCCTACGGTCAGCGCTGCGCACGGCCTCCAGCATACTACAAACACCAGAAACTACTTGCAACTCCTGGACAGAGGACAAGGGTGATTAACAAGCCGAGAGGGTCCATTGGTTTCGGGCCCAATGCGTGGTAGTAGCTGAATCATGGATCACAAACACAGAACTCAGTTCCTGAGGACGGCTGCAATGAGACAACCCACCATGTACTCCTACATGGCCTCTCACCGCTACCTTTACCAAAACATGTTCACACACTTAGCTCACACACAGTAGGACATGTTCACACGCCTCTGATTCATCCCCGATGAATCAGACCTGACTCAACTCTAAGCAGTAGCAGGCATGACAAACAAGCAAGAATGAGTAGGCACAACAGGGCTCAAACAACTCCTACCCATGCTAGTGGGTTTCATCTATTTACTGTGGAATGACAGGTCATGCAAAGGATAAAGGGGTTCAGCTACCGCAGCAAGTAACAGATGAATCGTTGTTGTCCTAATGCAGTAAAAGAGAGCAGGAGCGAGAGAGTGGGATTGTATCGGAATGAACGAAGGGGTTTTGCTTGCCTGGCACTTCTGAAGATAACATTGAGTCTTCATCAGTGTCAACGATCACATCATCGGTATCACGTCTATCGAGAGGGGACAAATACCGGCAACACAGAAGGGAACACAATCAATGCAATGCACAATATGATGCATGATCATGACATGGTAAAATGAATGTGTTTTGGGCTAATGCAAGTAGCAACAGATTAAATGAAGTTGGTTTGAATACAAGATTCAAATTCAAACTCCATATGTGATTATTCAAATGCCATTTAATTGATTTGTGCTAAACAGCAGCTATAAGTTGTTCTAACATGCATGAAAATGGTACAGATGGATTCCTTGAATTTTTCTGATAATTTTTCATATATAAATTATTTAATTTGGAGTTACGGTTGAATTTCTATGATTTTTAGAAGTTTTTACAAATTTCTGGAATTTCCTGAATATTTATAAAATGAACTAAATTCCAGAAAAGGAATATTGCGTCAGCATGGCGTAAGGCTGAGGTCAGCAGGTCAACTGGGTCGCCCAGGGTCAAACCTGACGTGTGGGGGCCACACGTCAGTGACACAGGTTAGACAGGGGGGGTTAGTTTAGTTTAATTAAAGATTAGGGGCACTAGGGCCCACATGTCAGTGTTAGGGGGTTAGATTAGGTGGTGATTATCTTAAACTAATCACCTGATGGCAGGGGCCCACCTGTCATAGACCCAGGGGAGGTCAAACCCCTGGTCAAACGACTCAATCCCGCCGGCGTTGAGTCGCCGGCGAGGCCGAGGCGGCGGAGGCCTTCGGGTTTCTTGCTCCGGCGACCAAATGGCCGGCAGAGGGCATCTACGGAATGCCCAGGCTCGCACGCATCTAACGGGGCAAACGGGAGAAGCTAGGGCGGCCGTAATCCTCGCCGGCGTCGAGCTCAGTGGCTGCCGGACCTCGGGTGTTGGCGGGAACGGCGCTACGGTGCACAAGAGGGGAAACGGAAGGGCGATGCGGCCTCCTGGGGTTGCGGTGAGCACGACGGTGGGCTCGGGAGCGAGCTGCGGTGGCTGTGGCCACGGCCACGCCATGGCCTGCGGCGAGAAGCTCTCGGCCGCGGTGGATAACCTAGCTACGGCGCACGAACGACGAAACAGAGAGGGGGAAACGGACGGAGAGCTCATGTAGACCCTGTAGAGGTGGACGGCGAGCTTGAGGGAGGCCGAACGGGGGCGGATTTGACGGCGGCGATCCGCGGTGGCCGAGGAGGGGAACGGCGAAACTGGTAGCATCCAGGGCTTCCGGAGGGCCGTGTATCGGTGGGGAGGAAGAGGGGGTCGAGGCGGAGCCTTTGAGCGCATCGGCGAGGCTAGGGGGTGGCGGTGGCCGCGAGGGAGCTCGTCGGTGGCGGCGGCTCCGTTCGGGCGAGTGAGGGAGAGAGGAAGCAAAGGAGGGGGGGAGAGTTCGGGAGAGTGAGGGAGAGGTGAGAGGGGGTCGGGGAGGCGCGTGGCGTCACCGGGGCGTCGAGGAGGAAGCAGGAGGTGGCCAGGGGAAGCAGGAGGTGGCCGAGGCCTCTCGGGCGCGCGCCACGCCTCAGTCCTTCTGGCGAGGAGGAAGACGACAGGGGAAGTGGAGATGGGCTGGGCCGTGCTGGGCCAGGTAAGTGGGCGCCAGGTAAGTTAGGTAGGTGGCCTGGTGGCCTTCTCTCTTTTATTTTTTTTTATATTTCTGTTCTGTTTGTTTTATTAATTTATTTTGCCACTGTTTTGAATTTAAAATAATTCAAACAATGCCAAAAACTCCTCTGAATATTTTTATTTTGCTAGATGGACTTTTCCAAAAGCTTATAAAATATTTCAGAGTTATTTGAAAATATATCCCATATATTATGAATATAATTCCAAATTCAAATACAATAATGATTTAAATTCAGCGCTCAAAATATTCCTCAAAATGTTCATTATTTTTGGTTTGGTGCAAAACCCTTGCCAAAATATAACCAACATTATTTAAGGCCATTTTGGAAACATTGAATGCATTTTCCAGGGTTCTTTGCCCCTCTTTATTTAAGTTTTTGAGGCTTCTAAAATTCCTCAGTTCAAGTTTCAAAAATTTAAACATGATGCAAACACCAGGCAGCACCAGAAGCTAGGGATGTGACAACCGTGCGTGAGGCTGCAAAGTGATATGAGGTGTTACATGCTAGATCGATGTGGCATTGAGTCGGGGTCCTGACAGCGTTGGTATCAGAGCCAGGTTGACTGCCTGTAGGATTACCAAGCCAAGCTGGTCGAAGTTGAGTCTAGAAATTCTTTAGTTATATAAGGGAATTGATTGTGGGATGGAATGTAAGGCTATTTTTACTCCTTATACCTCATGGCCTTCTGATCTGAGTCATCTTATCTTTCCTACGGGGATTAAGAACTAGGCTATCTCTTCTTTCTATCAGGATCACGTGTTACTAATCCGTAGACTTATAAGATTGTTGGATTTAAGCTTGAGTTCAGTTTCTACTACTTCCGTACGTTAACTGTTGATCTCGAAACCTTGATATTGTGCTTCTGAGTGGTTATGCCACCATTTTTGTGAATGTCTCAAATCTTTTCTGAGCATTTACAGCCGTTATGCTATCCGAGTCATCCCAGGTTTCTAAGTAGTCTGATGCATTTGCAAAATCCTTTCCCTCTGGTTTCGATGTTCCTTTATGCCAGCTCAATCACACTAATTGTTGAGTTGAGGTATTCTATTGCCTTGGCATTTATGTTGGAATTATTATTATGACCCTAGGTGTCTCAGGGGATCATCTAGTGGTCTAGCCATGATTTGTGTCCTAGTGTGATGATTCTGGCCTTTATTCTCGAAAGCATTCCGTGATGCTACTTAGTAGTAGGTATTCTACTCCTGGGTTTTGAACCCGAGATTCACTCTACTTACCTCATGTTGATAGTGTTTGCTAGTTCCTTTAGGATATTAGTAACCTTTGCGATAGTTCTCGAGGTTCATGGTACATCCTTCTTCCAATTACCATGAACCATTCTTGGCAGGAGTTCTTCTGAACCAAAAGATGACAACAAGAGTGCTCTCGATGAGTTCTCCATGCTATATTGTGACTCTGCCAGCTCAACCTTTCTGCATGGGTTATCCGGAAGAATTATGTTGAACTTGGTTCGACATACTAATCTATGCATCCACAACTCAGAAAGTTATGTGTTCCTTTGAGTTGTCCCTCTTTAGTTGTCTACTGACCTTCGTCTATCAATTGATAGTCAAGAGTATGCATGCATTCGTTTATCGATGCCTATTACTCTTGTGGACCGTCAAGCCATTCTATCGCGGAATGACTAGGAGAAACAAACTCCAGTACCTCTTCCCTATCTAGGATTGGGTCAAAGCAATTGTATTCCGCAGATCAAAATGCCAATACAGCTTCTGGTCTGTTCTACCTTGAAGTATTACCATCTTTATATCAGGAATATCATGGGAATTGCACACCATCTTATGAATTCTTGACGCAGTAATACTTCTGATCATCATTGATAATTTCTCGGTTCCCGTGTTATTGTAACCGGAATGCCGACAAATGAATCATGGCGTGTGAAATCAATACTGCTAGCAACTCCATTGCTTGGTAGTTAAATGGACGATAACCTCATTCTTAGCATGTTGATTATTGAATCGTCACCCTAAGGTTGATTGTGCTACCTAGACCTTATTTCTGGTACACTCTCCGATCAGTGAGTTAGGATAGTGCCAATCCTTGCTTATTTGATCATATCGTCTTGCCCTGAAAAGTAAGATTGTTCTCGAGCTTAGTAACATACCGGTGGTTCATGATATTCCAAATTTCTTCTCGGAAGTATCACCAGGTTGTCGCCTGACCGCTATGTTGATCTCGTGATCAAGTTGGGTTCTTGTGAACCACCTTCTCTCCAAGAATCGGTGTTAGATATCCCTGAGCTAGTTGGTTAAGCTAGACAACAACTTGGAGAGTTGGAAGATAAAAGCTTGCCTGACTTAGTTCGTTCCAAAGGGATATTCTTGTGTAGTGTGTGTTGAAGAAAGGTGATGTCTTCGTTGATTGATCCTCGTGATCAATTGCTGGACCTATCATCCTAACCAAAACTTTGATTTGAGTATGGGCTATCCTCAAATCAAGTCAGAACCAATGATGTTCGTAATGTTGTCTTACTCGTGGATTTTCCTCGAGCATACACCATTACATCTTTTGGTCTGATCAATGCTATCACTATGTTCACTTAACTATGGAATTCCTTTTATATGGAAACCTGGATGAATTGTTGTTGAGCCCATCGACAACATCCTTGTCTTCTCCATAATTTTGCTGAACATTAAGTTAGTGTTGGAAACTTTTGAAAGCATTTTCTTCATGCTAGCTCATGAAGTACTTGTTTGATGAAAGGAGTGACTTCCTCTTATACAGGTGCATTTGGTGAAAGTTGCCGCCGTGAATTTGAGAAAGTTAGTTTTGCTTCCTCCAGAATCATCCCAATCAGTCATGCACACGTGCGAAGTATTCTGTAGTCTGGAGGCTTGCAACCTTCATTCTATATGTGTCCCTAGCACACTAAGCCACTGATTGACTTGTTCAAGGAAAAGAAGTCTATGCTTGGGATCTAATCCATGGACTTGCGTAAAGACTTCGATATCCTCGATGATGGTTCCCCACCTGAACTCGGTAGTGTTTAATTATAAGACTACTACATGGCCATGTTTGTCTGGGACAGCGTGTTCACATGTTTGTACCAGAACCAACTCATGTTTTGGAGCTTACTATCGTAGCTCACTCCCCGAGAATCCCGCAACATTATCTCATCGATTTGTGCTGCAAACTTTCATTTTTCTTCCTAGACTCGATGAGTCTGGAATATCCTGACACCAACCAGATCTGAATCTCAGGCAGATATGATGGTTTGGAACATTTCCCAAGAACTATAATATTGGTCCCTCGATAACTGGTAAAGTGGATGTTGTGGCCAGCACCACCCAGCCGAAAGACCTATTATTGTAGTATCTTGATTGAAGAAGTTGGCCACCTCCCCATAGGGATTTCGTAGGATTTACTCCCTAGTTGCCCAATGGATTTCTGTGTTCCGAAGTCCGACCTTTTTACTTGATGTTCTAGATATCAAACCATATCTATGAATGGGTTACACTAGCACATCAAGGAGAACATTAGAAGCGGAGTGCTAAATGTCTCTCGGTCGATCATCCAGATTTTATTTCCTTGGCCCCGCCAAGGGTGAAATCTGAGAAGGTGTTATCTTCCTTTGCATCTGCATCCTCCATCACCATTCGTAATGGTAGTAAGTTGTGTTACCGGATCCTTGACACGGATGTTGGTAAAACCTTGATGATTGTGGAAATGCTCAAGTTCTTGAGAGCACGCACAAGCGCTACGTGTTATCATCGGCACTAACTGGGATTCCTCTCAGTTTCCTCGGCAATGCTATGACCTTTTCAAAACAGTGAATTCACTCTCTATTGTTGGGTTCTTCCCCAGTTACCAGAATCATTCCCAGCATTTGCATTCTGTTCCCAGCTTGCACCGCCAATGTGCCATTCTACCACGGGTCTCTTCCATTTACGGTGGTAAGCAAGTTCATCCATTACGTTGTCTTCAACAAGGTAATCCACATCAGCCAAGTCCGAGTATACCATTCCACTGACCCCCTCCAAACGATTGCTCGAGAATTGCCTTAGGCTGGTTTAAAGAGTCTCAATGATCTCTGAATCAAAGGTAATTCTTTTTGCCACTTAAGGGGATATTTCTACGAGTCACCTTCCCTAAGGTGCATCGTTATGGTATCATGGAAACTCAACTCCTCGCTACGTTGACAACCGTTCACCACCCTCTTAGGTGTGGAATTGTGGTCTACCTAGTGAACCTTCGTCATCTGCTTCACTCCATTCCTATGGATGTGTGCTTCGCCTCTCAGCTTGAGGGATGTTGCTATGTCTCATTCCGTGAGTTAATCCTGAGTTGTTCGACCTTCGAGAAGAACCATTCTTTTAGGATCTTTCCTTTCCTCTCGTTGTCATGTTAGTTGGAGTTCTCAGAGCAAGACTTCGAGACAAAGATGGTGATCGAATCAACGCTTTGATAAAGTGCACCCTGGATCGTGAAGATTGTGCTAGTTTGCGTTCCCCCTTCACCTTACCCTACGCTTGAATCTCGGGACGAGATTTTTGTTTAGTGGGGGTGAGCTGTCACAGCCCCAGATCAGCCCTTGTTTGTTTTTGCTTTAGCATCCATGCAACATGTTTAAATTTTATGAAATTTGAAATGGGGATGACCAAGCCCTAGCACCAAAGCATTGCAAATAGGTTCAACCTCAAAATATTTTCAAAGAACCCAAATTGGTTTGCAAAAATGTTCATGATTACTGGAAAAGGGTGAAAACCATATCCAGAGATGATGGATATTTTTCCAAGACATTTTTGGATTTTTGATTAAACCATATTGTATTTGAATTGGGGCATTTAAATACTGTTAATATTTTTAAATGCTCCAACAATTCTGGAAATAGTTGAGGGCCTCTGTAATAATTCAGTTAATGTCCACAATTATTCTCAGGATTTATAAAAAATGATTTAGTGTCTAAAACTAAATCAAAACAAACTACACAAAATAGATAAATAAAAACAGAAATAGAAAGAGAGAGAAGGACTACCTCGCGCTCACCTGGCAGCCCACTTACCTGGCCTTCTACTGTAGCAGCCCAGCCCACCACCGCAGCCATCCCTGTCATCTTCCTCCTCGGACAGTAGGACGCAGGCGCGTGGCCGAAGCGCGCGGGCACACGCTCAGGCCACCTCCTGCCTCTCTGCCTGTCTCCCTGTCGCCCTGAGGATGCCACGCACCCCCTGGACCGCTCTCACTCTCTCCCGTTCCTTCTTCTCTCTTCTCTGGCTCTCTCACTCACGCGACCGAGAATCGCCGTCGCCGTGCCTCGTCGCCGTCGTGGCCAGAGCCACTGTGGCTCGAAGCCGGGCACACCACCGTGCTCCACACCTCACCAGGAGCACGTAGCACGCACCAACGCCTCCCTTAGCGCCCTGCATCGCCTAACCCGCCGTTGGCCGAACTCCGGCCGCCGCCTTCGAGCTCGCCGTCGTCAGCTCCGGCCTCCCCACGACCCAGCAACCGCACCGTTCGACGCGCGGGAGCAAGGGCTCTCCAACGAGCCCAAGCACGACCTCGCCCGTGCCCTGTAGCGTGTTTCCGATGGCCGCCACCGTCCCGGGCCTCGCCGGCGTCGAGACGCCGGCGGGATTGACCCTACTGACCAGGGGTTTGACCTCCCCTGGGTCCATGACAGGTGGACCCCGCCATCAGGTGATTAGCTTAATGCTAATCACCACCTAATCTAACCCCCTGACACTGACATGTGGGCCCTAGTGCCCCTAATCTTTAATTAAACTAAACTAACCCCCCTGTCTAACCTGTGTCACTGACGTGTGGACCCCCCCACGTCAGGTTTGACCTGAGCCAGCCCAGTTGACTCTGCTGACGTCACAGTGACGTGGTGCTGACGCCATAATTCATTTCTGGATTTATATTATTCAGGAAATTCCAGAAAATTATAAAAACTTCTAAAAATCATAGAAATTCAACCGTAACTCCAAATTAAATAATTTATATATGAAAAATTATCAGAAAAATTCAAGGAATCCATCTGTACCATTTTAATGCATGTTAGAACAACTTATAGCTGCTGTTTAGCACAAATCAATTAAATGGTATTTGAATAATCACATATGGAGTTTGAATTTGAATCTTGTATTCAAACCAACTTCATTTAATCTGTTGCTAGTTGCATTAGCCCAAAACACATTCATTTTGCCATGTCATGATCATGCATCATATTGTGCATTGCATTGATTGTGTTCCCTTCTGTGTTGCCGGTATTTGTCCCCTCTCGATAGACGTGATACCGATGATGTGATCGTTGACACTGGTGAAGACTCAATGTTATCTTCAGAAGTGCCAGGCAAGCAAAACCCCCTTGTTCATTCCGATAAAATCCCACTCTCTCGCTCCTGCTCTCTTTTACTGCATTAGGACAACACCGATTCATCTGTTACTTGCTGCGGTAGCTGAACCCCTTTATCCTTTGCATGACCTGTCAATCCACAGTAAATAGATGAAACCCACTAGCATGAGTAGGAGTTGTTTGAGCCCTGTTGTGCCTACTCATTCATGCTTGTTTGTCATGCCTGCTACTGCTTAGAGTTGAGTCAGGTCTGATTCATCAGGGATGAATCAGAGGTGTGTGAACATTGTCCTACTGTGTGTGAGCTAAGTGTGTGAATACGATTTGGTAAAGGTAGCGGTGAGAGGCCATGTAGGAGTACATGGTGGGTTGTCTCATTGCAACCATGGATCACAAACACAGAACTCAGTTCCTGAGGACGGCTGCAATGAGACAACCCACCATGTACTCCTACATGGCCTCTCACCGCTACCTTTACCAAATCGTGTTCACACACTTAGCTCACACATAGTAGGACATGTTCACACACCTCTGATTCATCCCCGATGAATCAGACCTGACTCAACTCTAAGCAGTAGCAAGCATGACAACAAGCATGAATGAGTAGGCACAACAGGGCTCATACAACTCCTACTCATGCTAGTGGGTTTCATCTATTTACTGTGGCAATGACAGGTCATGCAAAGGATAAAGGCGTTCAGGTACCGCAGCAAGTAACAGATGAATCAGTGTTGTCCTAATGCATTAAAAGAGAGCAGGAGCGAGAGGGTAGGATTGTATCGGAATGAACAAGGGGGTTTTGCTTGCCTGGCACTTCTGAAGATAACATTGAGTCTTCGTCAGTGACAAATACCGGCAACACAGAAGGGAACACAATCAATGCAATGCACAATATGATGCATGATCATGACATGGCAATATGAATGTGTTTTGAGCTAATGCAACTAGCAACAGATTAGATGAAGTTGGTTTGAATACAAGATTCAAATTCAAACTCCATATGTGATTATTCAAATGTCATTTAATTGATTTGTGCTAAACAGCAGCTATAAGTTGTTCTAACATGCATGAAAATGGTACAGATGGATTCCTTGAATTTTTCTGATAATTTTTCATATATAAATTATTTAATTTGGAGTTACGGTTGAATTTCTATGATTTTTAGAAGTTTTTACAATTTTCTGGAATTTCCTGAATAATATAAATCCAGAAATGAATTATGGCGTCAGCACCACGTCACTGTGACGTCAGCAGAGTCAACTGGGCTGGCTCGGGTCAAACCTGACGTGTGGGGTCCACACGTCAGTGACACAGGTTAGACAGGGGGGTTATTTAGTTTAATTAAAGATTAGGGGCACTAGGGCCCACATGTCAGTGTCAGGGGGTTAGATTAGGTGGTGATTAGCTTAAACTAATCACCTGATGGCGGGGGCCCACCTGTCATAGACCCAGGGGAGGTCAAACCCCTGGTCAAACGACTCAATCCCGCCGGCGTTGAGTCGCCGGCGAGGCCCGAGACGGCGGCGGCCGTCGGAAACACGCTACAGGGCACGGGCGAGGCCGTGCTTGGGCTCGTTGGAGAGCCCTTGCTCCCGCGCGTCGAACGGTGTGGTTGCTGGGTCGTGGGGAGGCCGGAGCTGACAACGGCGAGCTCCAAGGCGGCGGCCGGTGTTCGGGTGAGCTCGGAGTCGGCGTTAGGAAGCACAACAGAGGGTGCGGATGGGTGCTATGGCCTCCTGGGGGTGCACTGAGCACAGCTGCGTGCTCGGTTGCAGCTCTAGGCAACCGTGGCTACGGCGGCGACATGGCCGGCGGCGAAGAGCTCTTGGCTCCGATGGTTGTCGGTGTTAGAGGAAGAAAACGAGTCAGGGGAGAGGGGGAAACGAAGGAGGAGCTCACGTGGATCCCGTAGAGGTGGACGGCGGGCTCGGGGAAGGCCGAACGGCGACGAATTTGACGACGGCAATCCTCGGTGGCCGAGGAGGGGAATGGCGAGGCTAGCGGCATCCAGGGGCTCTTCTGGTCGCGTGAGACGATGAGGAGGACGAGGGAGGACCGGCGGAGCTCGGGAGCGCAACGGCAAGGTGGGGCAGTGGCTGTGGCCATGGCAGCAGCGAGCGGTAGCGGTGAGCGCGCTCGGTGGCGAGAGAGAGGGGTCCAGGGGAGAGGATGAGGACGCGGGAGAGTGAGGGAGGGTCGAGGGAGGCGCGTGGCGTCACCGGGGCGTCGAGGAGGAAGCAGGAGGTGGCCAGGGGAAGCAGGAGGTGGCCGAGGCCTCTCGGGCGCGCGCCACGCCTCGCCTCTGCCTACTGGCAGAGGAAGACGACAGGGGGGGAGTGGAGATGGGCTAGGCCGTGCTGGGCCAGGTAAGTGGGCGCCAGGTAACTTCCTTCTCTCTCTCTCTTTTATTTCTTTTCTATTTCTGTTATTTTGTTTTTGATTTGATTTAAAATACCAAATCATTTAATAAAATCCTGGAAATAATTGTGGGTGCTTTCTGAATTATTTCAGTGACCCTTAACAATTTCCAACATTTATTTAAACATTTAAATTATTTATAGTGTTTTAAATGCCCAAAGTCAAATACAATATGATTTAATTCAAAAATCCAAAAATGACCTAGGAATATATTCATCATTTTTGGCAGAGGTTTCCACCTTAACCAGAAATCATGAACTTTTCTTAGGAACTTTTTGGGTTTATTGAAAAGATTTTAATTCACCCTAGTTGAGTTGATTTAATGCTAGGGTTTGAACATCCCCATTCCAATTTTAGGCAAAATCTAAACATGATGCAACACATGACTAGCTAGCTCCGAGCAAACCAGAAGTTAGGGATGTGACAGACTGTTTGATCTCAGATCCAAGGGCTGCTAGCAGCCCGTATCATGGTCGCGCCTACCATGACCGTCACGTCGCACTCGTGGTCGCACCCTTGTAGATTTAACACGGTGCGTTAGGCTATTTGATGTTGGCATGTCATACATAGTCATCACTTTGTCACTCATACTACCACAAGGTTAGCTATAAGGTTGGCTATAAGTGTATTTTTTTACTCCTCTCTATCTCTTTCTTCGTACTCCCTCCGTCCCATAATATAAGAACGTTTTTGACACTAGTGTAGTGCCAAAAACGTTCTTATATTATGGGACACAGGGAGTACTAGTATTTATTGCATTTGCCAAGGAGTGACCTCTTCGAATGAAATGGTGTTGCTAAGTTTGCTTCATTTAATTAGCTATAGACTCAAAATTGTCTTTTCACGTAGGTACACACGCTTAGCACCATTTCTTCCTTGGGTCACCAAACTAGTCTCTCTCTTCTTGATTAACTTGCCACATCAGACTTTATTCCTATGTGGCAAGCTTAGCACCTCTAGGAGCAAGTAAGTACAATAGTGCGCTTTACATGGCATTTTTGCATATGTGGAGGAAAGAGAGGCAAGGAAAAAGTGGAGAAGTGGGCTCTCATGCAAGACCTAACCTCTACTACATGGTGGAGCGTTGGGAGAGGCACCTGTATGGAGGTGGTCAAGAATCGGGAGACTCACGCCGGTCGTAGTGCCACAGTTAACATGATAATGGGAAGTCAAATCACGGGGCCCCACCTATCCAGCAGTAACCCGATGTCAAATCACACAGCCCTACATTTGCAGCAGCCTACTCCCTCGTCTTCTCGCGTCTCTGTCGAACCAACTAGGCGGAACTGCCCCGCCGCCCACCGCGCAGGAAAAGCCCCATCGGCGATGACTCTTATCGTGACATTTTGGAGAGATTACAAAAAAAAGACACATCCGTGACATTTTGGGCCGAACGATTTTTTTTCCTGTCATACATATGACACTTCTATGACAATAATTGTGACAAAACCCGGTACCATCATAGATGTGGTGGGATCCTACTTCTATGACAAAAAATCATGACAGAAAAATGGGCTTTTCGTCCTGGGCGGGCCGGAGACGCAGCTCATGACATTCTTTGGGCCGTCCATGGCAGAAAAAACCGTGGTAGAAGCGAGGGGGAGGAAAATTTCGGGGAGTTGCCGGTTATGGTGTGAGGTTGGGGGCTGAGCGATGCGCGTTTCTCTCGTACACGTACGCGCGTGTGTGCGAGGCGTTGGCTCTAACTAAACCCGAGCGAGGCGTTGGGCTCTAACTGAACCCGAGCGAGGCAATGGGCTCTAACTGAACCCGAGCGATTGCACTGCAGGCTACGCGTTACTGAACCCGAACGATCGATTGGATGAACAGCGAGGCATTTGGCTGTTAACTGAACCCGATGGAGCGATTCCTTCGCTACTGCTGCTAACTGAAGCCGATCGATTGGATGAACAGTGAGTGTTGCGAGGGGGGGGGGGTTGGATGAATAGTGAGCGGTGGCGTTGCCTGTGGATGAACAGGACCCCGTGGTGTGGAGGGCTGGATGAACAGTAGACGGTGGAGGGGTGGCTGTGGAGGGGTGGTTGAACAGAACCCCGTGGTGTGGAGGGCTGGATGACCAGTAGAGGTGGAGGGCTGGATGAACAGTAGACGGTGGAGGGGTGGTTGAACAGTAGCCGATGGAGTAGCGCGCGGTGGAGGCTGGATGAACAGGAGCCCGTGGAGGCTGGAGGAGGTCGACGATGGAGATGAACAATATCCCGTGGAGTCCCGTTTTGCGGTACGCCACACCCCTCCCGATGAACAGGACCCCTGTTTCGACCGTAGGAGGTCCGTTTCCTCCGTTTTGTGGTACGCCACACCCTTCCCGATGAACAGGACCCTCGTTTCGACCGTAGGAGCTCCGTTTCCTCCGTTTTGCGGTATGCCACACCCCTCCCGATCAATAGGACCCCCGTTTCGACCATAGGAGGTCCGTTTCCTCTGTTTTGCGGTACGCCACACCCCTCCCGATCAATAGGACCCCGTTCCGAACGTGGCCGATCAAACACAAGGCCGTTTCCTCCGTTCTGCGGTACGCCAGGCCTCGTTTCCATCGCTTGTTCCGCCCAAGCCGGTTGGCTCCCACGCGTTCCGTTGCCTCCTGATGAACACGACGCATTCCATTGCCTCCCCATGAACACGACGCAATCCGTTGCCTCCCCATGAACACGACAACGACTCTATTTCTCCGTTCCGACCCAGCCATGTAGGCGTTCGAGACCCTGCCCGTATGTACGTACGTGGCTGTATTTTCTTTCTTGCACCCTCACCGCTGTTCGTACATGTACATGCTACGTGCGCGCCTCTACTACGACACATGCACGCCTCTACTACGACACGTGCGCGCCTTTACATCGACCAGTATGTACGTACACGTTCGTGACCAGAATGACAACGCTACGTACGCTTCGACCAGGTGGGTCCCGACTGTCAGGCACTTCCTTGCCTGCGAAGATTTAGCTGGTGGGTCCCAGCAGTCAGGGTGGCGAATCGTTTTTTTTTGCCCGGACGCACTTCCTTGCATGCGAAGATGTAGCTGGTGGGTCCCAGCAGTCAGGGAGCGAATCTTTTTTTTGCCCAGACGCACTTCCTTGCGTGCGAAGATGTAGCTGGTGGGTCCCAGCAGTCAGGGGGAAACGTTTTTTTGCGAAATACGGTGGCCTGTCCGGTGGGTCCCCGCTATCAGGTGGAGGAATAATTATTTTGCACGTAATAAGGAGGCACTTCCTTGCGGACACCGTGGACCCAGCTGTTAGCCTCTCCACGCACAGTACTCTTCCGATGGAAGTCGGTCGTTGACCACATTGACCACGCCGCGCCGAGAGCACCATGGCGGTGGACGACGGCGAGGCCTAGGTAGGGGACGAGGCAGAGCCAGGGAAGACGCAGCAGTGGATGACCATGCGAAGAGGAGTACGAGGGTGAGGCTGCCGTCGCCATAGAATAACATGGGGTGTGGGTGAGTAGAGGGATGGCCTGGCCAGCGGTGGGAGTAGTAGGGGGCGGTGAGGCCTCCGCGGCATCACAGCCGGCCACGGGAGGCAGGAGCACGCGGCATGACCGGCGCTGCTTTGGGCGGCGGGAGCACGAAGACCAGAGGTTGAAGAAGCACTACGGCCGTTGGATGGACATCGTACGGTCACTGGAGCTAGAGTCGTTCATATTGACTAAGTTGACAAAGCCCTCCGTCCCTGTAAACTTAGTAGGCCCACAAGTCAGCCTCCCACCAAGGTGAGGCCCAGCTAGCAGGGGGAGTATTCATTTTTTTGTGCGTAATAAGGAGGCATTTCCGGTGGGTCCAAGCTGACAGCGGGGTGAACGTTTTTTTTGCGAAATACAGAGACCCTTCCGGTGGGTCCCAGCTATCAGGTGGAGGAATCATTATTTTGCGTGTAATAAGGAGGCATTTTCCTGTGTGGGCCCCTACTGTCAGCCTCTTCTGATGGCTGTTGTTTGTTGACCATGTTGACCTCGCCGTGCCGAGAGCACAAACGCAGTGGACAAGGGCGGGGCCCATGAAGAGAACCACCCGGAGCCGGCGAAGCCACCGCAGTGGATGCCCACACTAAGGGGAGAACAAGCGCTGACTGGTCGGCTGCGGGGTGAGGCTGACGTCGCCGGAAAATAACAGGATGTGTGGGTGGTTAGAGGGATGGCCTGGCGGCAGCACAACCATCCACGGGAGGAGGGAGCAGGCAGTCCCGCCGGCGCTGGTTTGGGCAGCTGGAGCAGGAAGGTTAGAGATTGAAGAAGCACGTCGGCCGTTGGATGGACATCCAACAGTCACTGCTGTGTGTTGACTAAGTTGACAAAGCCTTGCGTACGCGTCAAAAAAAATTTAGAACAACTTCATCGTCAACCTAGTAGGCCCAGAAGTCAGCCTCCAAATCTGTGGAAAACAGCATACAGCCCATTAGCCATTATTTTCAATAATCTACAGCCCATTTGCTAATTCTTAAGGATATTTGAAGCCCATATTCTTTTTATTAGCATTAGAGACCATATATTCTGGGCACTGCTAAAAAAATCAACGACATTTTGCATATTTCGGTGGGGTCCAAACTCTTTTAATCACGAAATTTCGAGTCACGTTAAAAATAGTTTTCAAAAAATTATACCAAAATAAAATTCAAAAAACAATTCTCCACAAAAAAGAATGAAATTTAGAATCTTAACTAGCAAGATGCCAGTTCATTGCACGGAACATGAAGATGCATTTGTATGAGTAGTTTATCTTGTGGGTGAAAAGATGATTTTTTAATGTAATTGGAAGTTGGCTTTGGTTTTTATAAGAGTAGAGAGTAGAGAAATCCTGAAAAAAAATGATATTTTAATGCAATTGCTAGTTGGCTTTGGTTTAAAAATTTACAGCCCATTTCTTACAACTTATAGTCCGTTTTCTGGGGAAGCCCATTTCTTATCCCTCCTCGTCTTGAAAGATTTGCAGCCCAGCAGGGCTGAGAAAATCAAGTAGGCCTCAGTTTTGGTATTCTCCAAAAAAAAGAACTGGGCTAGCCAATTTCAGAAAGAAAAAAATATCAACTGGGCATGTCATGTGCTTAATAAAAGCGTAAGTGTGGGCTAGACGGGCCACAGCCCCCGCACAGCGCGCAGTTGAGCTACGTCTCTGAAACTGAAAAACAACTGGGGTGAGCTGCTGGGTCCCTGGTGTTATCTGCTTGTTGTGTAATTTTCTCGTTTATTGACTATATTGACAATGGCGTGGAACCTAGTTGTCAAACAATTAGGAGGAAGTATTGTTTTTGCTTGTAATAATGAGGCACCTGCTTGCGGAATGCAATGACCCTGGTGGGTCCCGACTGTCAGCCTCTCCACGTACAGTCATTTCCTGATTCCTCTTGGTTGTTGACAGTATTGACAACACCAGACGGCGGCGAGCACAGCAAGTTAACCAAGGCGGAGAACGATGGCAAGGCCTCGGACGGGAACGAACAGCAGCCATGGAAGATGCGGCAGTGTAGTGGCAGGTGGAGGGGAGTACGAGGGCAACAACATGCAAGTCAAGCATACAAATGGTACAAAAAGCCCAATGATTAATTGTTCATCAAATTTTTAGACAAAACCCATATTGAACATGACAGTAACATCTAACCCAACCACTCTTTTTTGCAGTCACAAACAAATGGATCGGTCTGATCCATAAAATCAACATCATGTGCAAAAAAGTTTATTTTAGGATGTCTACAACTTGTTGTAAATAGAAGCCGAGCACGTTTAGAAGCCCATTTGTCCGCCTGAAACTTCTTTTTTTGCTGTTCAACATGTTTGTCCGTGAGAAATCTCTTGCTGTAAAATTTAAGCCTCATGGACAATAGTAACCTCGCATTCAACAGGAAGAATGTGACAAAGCTTCTGTTTGCCTGGTTGGATGCATATCGTCCCATCGTTATTGTCCTCAAACGAATGTCATGAGAACTGAGAAAATCCTTTTGCTTATTACACCAACGATTGGTTATATGTTTTTCTCCATGTGGTTCTGCCTAAGTAGACATGAAGATTGAAAACAGTTAAGGTCTGAAAAAAGAGTATGTCGAAAGAACGACAGCTGAACAATTAATTCTAGTACAATATATACGGGCTTTCAATGTGCATGGAATCATCACCTCTATGTATAAATTCTCCAGAGATTGAAAGCATCGCAGCAAGCCAATAATTATGTCCAGGTCAAAACTATACATTCTGATATATATGATCTTGACAGAATCCAGCAGCATTGATAGGCTATCAATGGACGAACTCTTCATTGAGCATATAACATAATATTAGTACCCAAAGTGTACTCCAAGATGATATAAAACTTATGCGCACAAATGAAAAATGCAGCATATGATTACAAATGTGTAGATAATATACGGTACCTGAAAAGGTGAGGAGCCAAACACCAACTCCTTGTGATTATTAAACGGGTCATGAATTACACCCAAGGTCTCCAGTTTGGGCGCAGAGACGACAGTTATTTCTGAAGGTGTATAACAATTATCAAGGAGCAACCTTTCAAGTGAAGGGGCATCTTCGATGATGAGCTGCTGTCCTTCAAAACAAATTCCAATGCTTTTAAGGTGAGGCAACTTTATTTGGAGACAACTGATATCGATTTCTGTCGTGGGAAACGAACACCTATGGGGGCAGGGCCCCTTTTTCGGTCCGGCAGGGAGCAGAGGGCGCACGAAGAGCAGATCGAGGTCGAGCACGCGAGGGATTTTACCCAGCTTCGGAGCTCTCCAGAGAGATAAAACTCCTACTGCTGCTTTGTGTTTGTATTTGTTCTTGCTTGAGAGCGTGGGTGCGTTGTAGTCTCGAATGAGTCGAACCCCTTCTACGTGCACATGGGCCTCCTTTTTATAGTCTAAAGGGGTCACCGACAGGTGGCAACGCAGAGAGAGGGGTAAAAAAGTAAAAACGGGGGTTGGTACAACCGCTATCAACAGTGCCCCCTACCTAACCCTGACGGCAGGGGACAAGGGCATTTAATGCCCGTCCGGTCACCCAAACAGTGCAGGAAGCGACAGTTAGGAGCGCCACCGATCGCCATGATGGCCTCCTCGTCATCTTCACATGCCACCTCGCACCGCTTGGCTGCACAGCTACTCGCCACGTGCACCAGGATCGATCCTGCGGCGACACGTCGTCGGATGCGCTGGAGCGTGGGCGCAGAGTGGTGGCTTCGTCGCGGCAAGAGCCTTGCCGCACCCGCAAGGTTGCCGCTCACTGGGTCTTGGTTGGCCTTCCCGGCAAGCTCCTCTTGCCGGGGTCTTGTCCATCCCGGCAAGCTCCTCTTGCCGGGGCCTTGTCTTCACGGTTAACACTTTGTTCTTGAATGGCAGTAATAGGAATAGCGAAGGATCTTGGCGGACGCCCGGCAAGCCTTGCCGTGGGACGCTGCGACTGCCCGTGCACAAGTTCGGGGTACTAAGGTACCCCTACTTTAGTACACCGATAGGAGCCCCCAGGCCTAGGCCATACACGGTGCCGAGCGCTGTTGGGCCAGGCCCAAAATAGGGCACGGGCACGCGCGGCCTGGGTCCAAACCAAATCTACTCCGTATCCACTGCGCCCTCCCGTAACGGCACGCGTCAATCGCGGCGTCGTGGGAGAGATCATGGGCAATACTCAATTCAGGAAATGCGTAACATTCGCCTCCCCTGTTTATAAGCAGAGGAAACAGGGTCGTTCCCCCACCTTCGCCACTTGTAGTTCCTTCCTCCGAAAGCTCCGCTGCTCCCCTCCGCTTCCCAAGCCGAAAGAGTGCAGCGCTCCGCCGCCCGTCGCTGCCGTCGCCCTCAACACCTCCGCGCTCCTCCGCCGCTTCCGCCATGGCTCCGAAGACCGGCAAGAGCACAAAGTCGAGCACAAAGTCGGCCGAGGCATTGCGACTTGAGGCACTGCGCAAGGAGCGAGTGCTTCCCCCCCCCCCCCGAGCTCACCCCGAAGGCGCTGCGGGAGGAGTTCTACCTCTTCTGGTCGACGGAGACGCGGGCGCATCCGCGCACGCCAGTGCTCTCCGCCGAGGCTTCCAAATCGAAGCGGTGCCCAAAAGGGTACTATTTCTTTCCGGTGTTCTTCTATTGCGGGCTCTGCCCACCTTTTTCTGACTTCTTCTGCGACATCATGAATACCTACGGGTTTCATCTTCTTGATTTCACCCCCAACGCCGTTCTGACAATGGTGGTTTTTGCACACCTCTGCGAGAACTTCGTTGGCATCCACCCAAGTGTTGCTCTTTTTCGCCACTATTTCACCCCCCCCGGGCCAAGAAAGGAGAGCCATTGGCTGGCGGAATCGCCTGGACCTCACGAATCGGCATGAAGGAGGTGTATCTGGCGGGCGAGCTCCGCAGCAAGTGGGATGAGTGGAGGGCGGAGTGGTGCTGGATCGTTGATGCCAATCCGCAGCCATTCACCAACCTGCGCCAGACCCGGGTAGTGCGCGGCGGCGACTGGAGCGCTCTGTCGCCGGACGACGCCAAGCTGAAGATTCCCACCACCCGAATCCTCCGGCTCAGGCTTGCCGGGCTCACAGCAGGGGCAGTTGGCGCGGATTTCCTTCGCCGTTGCATCGCCCCTCTGTAGAAGAGGGGGAGGCCCGCCTGGCTGTTTGGCGGCCCGGCGGATATCATGAGGCTGCGTCCAGGCCTCAACTTTAACTTCACAGTTCTGGAGCTTGACGGGATGCTGAAGGAGCTGTTCAAGCATGACGCCAACCATCCAGAGTGGTTCAGGCTGCCGCAGGGCGTCATCCCGTTGTGCAACAACTCCCAACGCGATCGCATCTGCGCAATGATGCCAGAGTGCGACTCGCACGGGATAAGCCCAACTTGGATGGAGCCCGCCGACGACGTCGTGCGGCAATTCTTCGATGGCTTGACGGAGATAGCAGTCAATGCCGACGAGCAGAGGCTCCTCACCCGCGACACCACTGACGACGAGATGCGGTATATCGCCTCCAGGGCCGAAGAGGCGGCGGCAGCCGCCGCCGCGGGTGAGTTTGGCTTCACGTTGGAGGAGGCAGAGGCGGCCGAGGCGGCAAGCCTTGCCAACAGGGAGGACCTTGCCGGAGAGGTCGTTGGCGAGGGGGAGCCCGAGGCCGAAGCGAGCGAGCCCGCCGAGGGCGCGAGCTGCCAGCCGTCTTCGAGCAGCTTGCCGCCGGCGGAGCCCCCAGCACAGCCCCAATTCCAACCAAGAAGGCGCCTCCGTCGAGTTGGAGATACAGCAGGGCGGCAAGCAGGCCAACAGCCGCAGTGCCGTGGGACACGCTCTACCGCGGCAAGTACCGTTGCCGCGGGAGCATCTCAGGCCGTGCCGGCAACTGAGGTTGGGTCTTCCCGGGCTGCCACGCCCGATCCTGCCGTAGCTCCCGGCAAACGTCCAAGGGAGCCTACTCCTCCGCCTCGCCGCGCAGAAAGGGTACCAGACTTCGACCTCTCTGCGCTGAGCTCCGACGAGGAGGAAGAAGAGGAGGAGGAGTAAGGCTTTCTCCTCACTGTACTTGTTTTTCTTCGATCTTTATTGTTGCTTGTCTTGTATCTGATTTGCTTCTCTCTGAATCCCTGCTCTATTTCAGGACTCTGGCCGAGAGAGCGGCGAAGAGGGCCAAGGTCCCCGTGGTCGTCATCAAGGACGATCCTGCTGTGATGGCAGAAGACACGTCCGAGACTACCTTGACGGACCCGATTCCTTCTCCTCGCATCAGCCCCCAGCACAGCCCCTAGCGTAAGTGTTTGGTTCACTTCCTGTTGTGGGGCGCGCATGGGTGCTTCTTCTTTTGCTGACATGATTACTGATTCATTTGTGTAGGAGCAGAACAGGCCCATCAAGAGCAAGCAGAAGCCGCCCCGGAGGTGCTGTCTGCTTCGACTATGCCGCCAAGGGGCGATTCCCCGACAAGGGAGCGCTCCCCGGCAAGGGAGAGGTCCCCGGTAAGGGAAGGAACCAGTGAGCCCCCAGTGGTGGAGCCCATGGTCACGGAGCCCAGCACAGGTAACCTTCCTTGTCGGAAATTTTCCTTTGGGTTTTTCTTCTTCTGATCTTCTTTCTTCTTTTTTTGGATATTTGCTTGACTTTTTTCTTCCTCTTCCTGACTTCAGATCCCCCTCTCGCAGACCCGATGGAGACTGAGGCCACCGGCGAGGAAGGCGTGCGCGGCCATACTGAAGATGTCGCCGCTGACGAGGAAGAGGTCGGCGCTGACGAACCCGCCGACGAAGAAGCCGCCAAGGCTGCTGGCGCAGGAGCTGACAAGGGGTCCGGCGACCGTACTGACGACCCGGAGGACGCAGGAGCGCAAGGCGCTACACCGACCGCCGACCCCTCCGCTGCTGACGCAGCGCCGGGCTCCGAGGAGCCTCAGCCAGACGCCTACTTGAAGGCCGGCAAGGGCGTATACATCAAGCTTCCCTGGGCGTCGAGCTCCAGGGCGCCGGTCGAAGGGGAGGAATTTGACGGGGAAGTACTCGCCTCTGCTAGGCTGGTAGTGGTTGACGCGCCAAGCAGCAGCAGCGGCGAATCCGAGGAGGAGCAGTTGCTCCGAAAACTGGTGTCGCTCTACCGCGCCCGACAAGCGAAGCTTGAGTCCCGGGAAGCGCTTGTCGCGCGGGCGGGAGTTGACATAGAAAAGCATGCGGAGGAGCTCAAGAGCCGCAACCAGGAGGCCCTCCAATCCATCGCGGAGGAGAGGGCGCAGCTCGTGGAGGCGAAGAAGGTGTTCATCCTGGAAAAGGCTGAAGCCGAGGAGCAGCAGAGGCTCGCCGCCGAGGAGATGTCCATGCGAGAAGGTGAATTGACGCAGAAAAAGGTCAACCTGGACAGCCATGAGGAGGAGCTCGCCGCGCGGGAGCAATCACTTGGCGGGGCGTTCAAGGAGGCGAAGGACGCTGCCGTGGCCGCCGAGGCCGCCAAGAAGGAGTTAGAGGTGAAGGTGGCGCAGCTGGAGGCGGACATGAAAAGGAAGGATGAGGAGCTTGCCGCACTCCAGCGCGAACGCGAGAAGGATGCCCTTGCCCATGGCGATCTGCAAGTTAAACTTGCCGACAAGATCAAGGAACTGAACGCCGCCAAGGACTTGAGCGCTGATCTGGAGCTGAAGCTGGCCACCTTGACGGAGACGCTGGACGCCGCCAAGAGGCGAGAGAATGGGCTGAAGAAAGAGATCAAGGGCAACGAGGAGCTGCTGACGAGGGCCGCCGAGACTCAGAACACCTTCAAGGCCATGGTGGAGCTCTAGACGGAGGGCCTCGTCAACATCGCTGCAACCACCGACGAGGAGTTGGCGGAGCTGGACTTGGCGGGCTTCGGGTACTCCACCGACGAAAACCTCCAGCCCAGTGCCAAGCTTACTCTTTTCTTCAAGGGTGTGATGACAGCCCTCCAGCAACTCTGGGAAAGGATCCCAAAGAAGCTGGCGGACGAGTCGCGCGCAATCTGCGCCAAGGTCTTGGAGAAGGTGTTGGTGAAGATACTCTTCCGCAATCCGGGCCTCGACCTCACCCGCGTCCTCAAGAAGCTGCCGGCGGGCGCTGATCTCGAAGAGCTCAAAGCCATTGTCGCACCCATCATGGACAAGGTGAATGAGGTCAGGAGGGTTGACGGCGAGCGCGTGGATTAGGCTACCCTTCTTCTCCCTTCCTTGTCGCTGTTATTTAAGTTATGAGAACAATTTAGTCAGTGCCGCAACAAGTTATTTTTGTAATATAACTTTATTCTGGGCAATGCTTGCTATGTTATCTCCTTTACTTTGTTCCATCCCTTGCATGTTTTTACCCTACGCTTTTAGGGGACTTGCCGGCGCGAGCACACTTGCCGCGAGCGCTGAGTGCGGAACATCAGTAGCCTGCCGGCGGTGTTGCCTCCAGCAAGAAACCTTGTCGGGGCTAGTCACAGCACACTTTCATTGTTGAGCGGACTCGAAACAAAGTAATGGCGCAACTTAGCCACGAGCCAGTTCCTCCGTGCACAGGTTTTCCATACAAGGCACGGTCGTTCAAGGAATATAACTTTAAAAATTAAAACTGACTATGCTCAAACTTTGGCAACTTAGCTTTTCCGTCTTCTGCGTCCCAGCAAGGCTATACTTTTTTTGAACGACGCCTGGTCCACACCCTTATCCTCTCCTCCCCCCCGGTGAACTTGTGGGCGAAGGAACCTTCTTTTTGAGAAGAAATAAGAGAAAATAATGATATGGAGCCTTAAGGCTCGTTACTGCTTACTGGGAGCAAGTGCTGCACAAAGTGTCAGACAATACATGCGAAAAATAAAAAGGCATGGAATTTGACAACATGTGCTAAGCATACGATCTTTATTTATGCACGGGATCTGCGCCCGGCTTTGTACAAAGGGTTACATGCAACAGCGGCAAGGCTTGTACAAAAGGTGGTTGCCGGGACAGCAGGTTTCGGCAACCGCGCCTTATGGGTAAAACTTGCGAAGATGCTCTATGTTCCAGGAGTTGCTCACCGGAATGCCATCTTCGGTCTCAAGGCGGACAGCGCCAGGCCTAGTGACTCGCTTTATCCGATAAGGGCCTTCCCACTTCGGCGTCAACTTGTTGGAATTCTTGGCGGATTGAACGCGCCGAAGAACAAGGTCGCCTTCCTCGAAGCTTCTGGCATTAACTTTGCGGCTATGGTAGCGGCGCAAAGCTTGCTGGTAGCGAGCAGCTCGTACAGCAGCCTGAAGACGATCTTCCTCGAGGAGCAGCGCATCATCTTGCCACAGCTGCTCTTGCTCAAGCTCATCATAAGCGAGCACTCGAGGTGATCCGTATACGAGTTCCGTGAGGAGAACTGCTTCTGCTCCGTAGACAAGAGCAAAAGGTGTCTGTCCAGTGGCTCGATTTGGCGTCGTCCTGATCGACCAAAGAACCACTGGCAGCTCCTCGATCCAATTTCTTCCGCACTTGTGCAGCCTGTCGAAAGTTCTGGTCTTGAGCCCGTGCAGCACTTCAGCGTTCACCCTCTCCGCTTGACCGTTGCTTCTCAGGTGAGCAACAGAAGCGAAGCAGATCTTGGCACCAACATCTTGGACGTACTGCATGAAGGTGCGGCTCGTGAATTGTGTGCCATTGTCGGTGATGATCCTGTTAGGGACTCCGAAACGGCAGACAATCGACCTGAAGAACTTGACTGCTGACTGTGCTATCACCTTCCTCACTGCCTCCACTTCCGGCCACTTCGTGAACTTGTTGATTGCCACGTACAAGTACTCGAAGCCCCCGATAGCTCGGGGAAAGGGGCCGAGGATGTCGAGCCCCCAGACCTAAAATGGCCAGGATAAAGGGATTGTTTGGAGAGCTTGAGCTGGCTGATGAATCTGTTTGGAGTGGAACTGGCACACTTCACACTTGGTTACTTGTGCAGTTGCATCCTGGAGGGTTGTCGGCCAAAAGAAACCTTGCCGAAAAGCTTTGCCGGCAAGTGCTCTTGCGCCAATGTGGTGGCCACATATGCCTCCATGTATCTCCGCCAACAGCTCCTGTCCTTCCTCCCGGGAAATGCACTTCAATTTCACTCCGTTGAATCTTCTTCTGTACAGTATGTCATCGACAAACTGGTACATACTTGATTGCCGGGCTACTTTCTCCGCTTCTTCTTGCTCTTCGGGAAGTTCTCCTGTTTGAAGGAAATGGACGATCTGCTGTGCCCATGCCGAGCTTGTGGCTTCACGACAAGGACTAAAGGCGCAAATGCTGCTGCGGGAACATCTGCTTCCACGGCAAGAATCTGGGATCCTGCCGGAGCATGATGCTCCCCGGCAAGCGTGTCAGGACACAACTTGTCGGGAGCGTCTGCTTCAACGAAACAAACCCTAGGGCTTGTCGGAGCAGACTGCTCCTCAGCACTCTTTGTGTTGATCCTGGAGACCTTCTTGGCGGCGGCTTCGGGGAGCTCTGCCGGAAAGTAGTCACCAGTAACCAACTTTCTCTTCTTGCTCTATCCAGTCGATGGCGTTACAGATGGTTGAGTCAGCTTGAGCACAAAAATTCCTGGTTCCACAGGTAACTTGAGTGCGGTGCACTTTGACAGGCCATCTGCGATGTCGTTCTGAGCTCTTGTAACATGTTCCATCTGCAGGCCGTCAATATGCTCTTCCAGCTTCCTCACTTCATCAATGTAGGCTTCCATCAGCGGACTCTGATAATCTTTGTTCACTTGGAGGACGACAAGCTGTGAGTCACCCCTGACAATGAGCTTCTTGATCCCAAGGTCCGCTGCAATCCTGAGTCCGGCAAGCAAGCCTTCATACTCTGCAGTATTGTTTGTTGCTTGCTCCTTGGGAAAGTGCATTTGGACCACGTACTTGAGGTGCTCTCCGATGGGCGCGACAAGTAGTACGCCCGCACCGGCGCCTTGCAGTGAGAAGGCACCATCGAAGTACATGATCCATTCTATGCTCGCTTCCTTGACGGGGATGCTCCTCTCCGGAGTTTCTTCATTAGGTGTTGGCGTCCATTCTGCTATGAATTCTGCCAATGCTCGGCTCTGAATAGTTGAAGTACTTTCAAACTTGAGGCCAAAGCTTGACAATTCCAGTGCCCACTCGACAATCCTGCCTGTTGCTTCTGGATTCTGCAACATCCTCTTCAATGGAAAGCGAGTGACAACTGTGATCTCATGTGCTTGAAAGTAATGGCGCAGCTTCCTCGAGGCCATGAGAAGGCCGAAGAGCAACTTTTGCACCCCAGAGTATCTTGATCTAGCCCCCTGTAGAAGGGAGTTGACAAAATAAGCTGGGCACTGCACCATCTTCTTCTGTTTCTCTTCCTGCGGCTGCACAGATTCATCCTTGTCGGGACCAGAGCTTGACGGGGAAGCCCCCTGCTTGTCGCTGGACTCGCTTGCCGCGGTTGCTGGCTCATCATCTGCCTCCCTCTCCGCTACTAACGCAGCACTAACCACTTTATTGGCTGCCGCCAGGTATAGCAGCAACTTCTCTTGTGGTTTAGGTGCGACAAGTATTGGAGTGGAGGAGAAGTATCTCTTCAAGTCCTGTAGCGCCGCCTCCACTTCCGGAGTCCATTTCATTGGACCTGCCTTTTTCAAAATTTTGAAAAATGGCAGGGCGCGCTCAGCAGACTTAGAGATGAACCTACTGATAGCAGCAACACAGCCGGCAAGCCTCCGCACATCCTTGACGCGCTTCGGGGCTTCAATCTGCTCGATGGCTTTGATCTTGTCGGGGTTGGCTTCAGCCCCCCTCTGGGACACAAAGAACCCGAGAAACTTGCCAGAAGGAACTCCAAACACGCACTTCTCGGGGTTCAACTTGAGATAGATCTTGCGCAGATTTGCAAAAGCTTCGTCCAAATCTTGGATCAAAGTTTCTCTGTCCTTGCTCTTGACCACTATATCATCCATGTAAGCTTCTACATTTCTGTGCAGTTGTGGCTCAAAAGCATGACTGACTACTCTTGCAAACGTTGAACCGGCATTCTTTAGTCCGAAACGCATTCGTACAAAGCAGTACGTGCCACATGGAGTAATGAATGCGGTTTTCTCTTCATCCTCTTCTGCCATGAAGATCCGATGGTATCCTGAGTATGCATCAAGAAATGAAAGCAGATCACATCCTGCCGTGGAGTCGACAATCTGGTCAATGCGCGGCAAGGGAAATGGATCTTTGGGACAAGCTTTATTAACATCCGTGAAGTCAATACAAAGCCTCCACTTCCCATTCGCCTTGCGCACAACTACTGGATTGGCTAACCACGTTGGATGGAGTACTCCTCGGACAAGGCCTGCTGCTTCCAACTTCTTGATCTCTTCTGCAATGAACTCTTGGCATTCCACCGCTTGCTTCCTAACTCTCTGCTTGACGGGCCGCGCGTGAGGGCAGACGGCAAGGTGGTGCTCAATTACTTTCCTAGGAACACCGGGGATGTCAGATGGTTGCCATGCAAACACATCGACATTCTCCCGCAGGAAAGCAACGAGCGCGCTTTCCTATTTAGGGTCAAGCGTGGCACTGATGGTGAAGGTACCACCAGTGCCGTCCTCCTTGGCGGCCACTTTCTTGGTCTCTGGTGAAGCTGTCTTTGCCTTCTTGCACTTGCCGGTGGAGCTCGATGGTGGGTCCTCGACGGTAGCGCAGCACTCCGAAGAGGTGCGCTTGCTGGAGTGGGCATCAGAGCTACTCTTGCCGGACTTGGTCTTCTTCTTCCCCCGGGAAGCTTCAGCGGCAAGTGGTTTGCGTTGTGCTCCGGCTGCTGCTTCCCGGTAAATCTTGTCGGTACAGATAAGTGCATCCTTCTTGTCACCAGGGACAGAGATGACACTTATCGGACCAGGCATCTTGAGCACGTTATAGGCGTAGTGAGAGGCTACCATGAACTTGGCAAGCGCTGGACGACCGAGTATCCCATTGTAGGGCAATGGGAAATCAGCAACATCAAATGTGACTCTCTCTGTTCTGAAATTCAGCTCGCTGCCAAATGTTACCGGCAGTGTGATCTTCCCCTTGGGCTTGCTCCTTCCCGGGTTAATTCCTTGAAAGGTACCAGTCTCTTCGAGCTCGCTGTCGGGGATCTGGAGCTTCTTGAGCACCGCGGAGGAGATCAGATTCAGGCCGGCCCCGCCGTCAACCAACATCTTCGTGACCTTGAGGTTGCAGATTGTTGGCGAAACCAACATCGGCAAGCACCCGACCGCAGTGATGCGATAAGGGTGATCCTCAACATCGAAAATGATGGGCGTGCTGGACCACTTCAGGGGCTTGCACGATTCAACGGACGGTTCTGCTGCGTTCACTTCCCGCACCCACTGTTTGAGTTGGCGGTGCGAGGTTTGCAGAGAAGCGCCGCCGTCAATGCACAAAACCTCTGTTTCCTTCTGAAACTCCTGCTCGTCGGTCTCATCCTCATCCATCTCATCGTCTTCATCCTCATTCTCATCTTTGTCGCGGCCGCGGGAAGGTCTATCTCCTTGCCGCTGCTTGGCCTTGCCGCGGCGCCCTCCCCGGGCGGGACGCTTCTTGCCGGATCCTCCGCCACCTTCCTGGGCCTTCTCCTTGTCGCGGCGCTCGTATTCACCCTTCTGTAGTTCTACCATCTGCTCAACCTTCTTGCAAGCTTGGAGGTCATGGCCCTTGGTGTGGTGGATCTTGCAATACTGCTTGCCGGAGCCGTCCTGCTTGTCGGCGGCCACCACAGCCTTGCCGGAGTCACCAGCTTTGGCCTTCTCGGCGCCGCCTCCGTTGCCGGACTGCTCGACAACTAGCACATCCTTAGCTTTCCTCTTTCTGTTATTCCGCCTCCGGTTCTTCTTTGCCGGAGGGGCGTCCTCACTGTCAGATCCTTCTGCTCCTGCGTTCTCTCCGGGGAGTTTCCTCCCCTCTTCAGCACGTGCACACTTGTCGGCCAGTGCATATAGCTCGCTGACATCTCTGATTTTGCACATCGCCATCTCCTCCCTCATCCTGCTGTTACGCACGTTCTGATGGAACGCGCTGATAACCGCGGCAGGGTGGACGTCTGGGATGTTACGCTGCACCTGGCTGAATCTCTATATATACTTGCGCAGGGTTCTCCTTCTTTCTGTGTGAGCAGATGAAGATCGCTCTCCTGGCCATGGGGTTTGTGGCCGCCTGTGAAGGCGCCGACAAACTGATGGCACAGGTCCGTCCACGAAGAGATGGAGTTGTCCGACAAGTGCATGAGCCAAGATCTGACATTGGGCTTGAGCACCAGCGGGAAGTAGTTGGCGAGGATCTTCTCGTCGCGCCCCCCGGCAGCCTGCACCGCAATGGTGTAGACGCTGAGGAACTCTGACGGATGTATCCTGCCATCGTACTTCTCGGGTACATCTGGCTTGAAGTTCTTGGTACTGGGCCACTGGACTTGCCGCAGCTCACGGGTGAACGCAGGGCAACCTACCGCGTACGGCAAGTCGCCTGGTTCCCCTGGCGCATGCATATTAACAGTGGGCCCAGCGCACTGGTCAGATTGACGCCGCGCTTCTCTTTGACGCTCGATGCGAGTGCGAGCGTCTTCGTGTCGTCGTTCTTGGAGAACTTGGCGTTGATCGCGGCGAGCTCGCGGGTCTGACGACGCGGTGGAGTCGGTGTCGAGGTTGGCCCGGCGAGTTGGCGATCTTGGCCTTCAGGGCGGGGAGTGCACGGTGGTGGCACCCCCAGCGGTCTTGTCGGTGTCGGCTTGCGCCTGGGCGTCTTGCCGGGGCTTGTCGCCGTTGGCGAAGCCGATGAGGCTCTGAATGGTGGCCCTCCAGTCGTCAATCTTGTCTGGCGCTGGAGGATAATCTAGAAGCAGCTGGGCTCGGGCCAGCGCTTCCTCTGGAGTCTTGGGTGGTGGTGGCGAACGACGCGAGGAGCGAGATATGCTCAGACTTCTAACAGTGTTAGAAGGAGCAACATCTCGTCCAGGCGATCGTACCGCGCTCGTACCAACGTGCTGACGGGCGTGTTGGCCTTGAGCGTCCAATGTGAGTACGGTGCTAGGAGCACCATGGCGTTGTCTATCCTGCACCCCCTGGGAGGGGTGCGGTGTATGTACAGACGCAGAAGCTTGCGGGGCCTTGTCCTTGGACCTGGTGACAACGTGAGTCCCACCGTCGGTGCCCGCTCCTCCGCCGGCGTCTACTCCACCGCCCGTTTGCTCCGGCGGCAGTGGGATCGACGTGGATGGAGCGGCCACCTCCGAAGGCTTCTTCTTCGGTGGCATGTCGATGAAGATGTTGATGTAGCGCGCGCGAAGACCGGATCAGGTTCGCACAACCTCGACGCCCCCTACCTGGCGCGCCAAAGATGTCGTGGGAAACGAACACCTATGGGGGAAGGGCCCCTTTTTCGGTCCGGCAGGGAGCGGAGGGCGCACAAAGAGCAGATCGAGGTCGAGCACGCGAGGGATTTTACCCAGCTTCGGAGCTCTCCGGAGAGATAAAACTCCTACTGCTGCTTTGTGTTTGTATTTGTTCTTGCTTGAGAGCGTGGGTGCGTTGTAGTCTCGAATGAGTCGAACCCCTTCTACGTGTGCATGGGCCTCCTTTTTTATAGTCTAAAGGGGTCACCGACACGTGGCAACGCAGAGAGAGGGGTAAAAAGGTAAAAAGGGGGTTGGTACAACCGCTATCAATAGTGCCCCCTACCTAACCTTGACGGCAAGGGACAAGGGCATTTAATGCCCGTCCGGTCGCCCAAACAGTGCAGGAAGCGACCGTTAGGAGCGCCACCGATCGCCACGATGGCCTCCTCGTCATCTTCACATGCCACCTCACACCGCTTGGCTGCACAGCTACTCGCCACGTGCACCAGGATCGATCCTGCGGCGACACGTCGTCGGATGCGCTGGAGCGTGGGCGCAGAGTGGTGGCTTCGTCGCGGCAAGAGCCTTGCCGCACCCGCAAGCTTGCCGCTCGCTGGGTCTTGGTTGGCCTTCCCGGCAAGCTCCTCCTGCCGGGGTCTTGTCCTTCCCGGCAAGCTCCTCTTGCCGGGGCCTTGTCTTCACGGTTAACACTTTGTTCTTGAATGGCAGTAATAGGAATAGCGAAGGATCTTGGCAGACGCCCGGCAAGCCTTGCCGCGGGATGCTGCGACTGCCCGTGCACAAGTTCGGGGTACTAAGGTACCCCTACTTTAGTACACCGACAATTTCTATTCCCAAAACAATCAGCAAGCACTCCAAGGCAGGGTAACTGGAGTGGATGATGCTGTGTAGTGAGGCCTCCGACAGATAAACCACCGCAAGCGAATTTTTTTTAGCAGTGGGAGTCGAAGCATTTGTACCAGATCGTCTGGTAGATGGCACCGGGCGAAGGTGGCGGTGTGGAGAGAGGAGGAAAACCGCAAGATGGACAACGGTGGTGTGGGCACGAATTTTTGGTATGTTCGTGGTATGAAACTTTCGTGGTAATGGTAGAACTCAAACTGCTGGAGTTTTCCGAATTCAGGGGATGTCAGCCAAGAGTCCACCTTGCCGGGTATGGACAGCAGGTAGCTTGTCGGGATGCACAGGCATTGAACGGGGCCCTGCTGGTGAGAAGAGACGATGGCTCTGATGAGATCAAATTCAGGAAGGACAGATATCTGACCAAAGTCGAGATTGAGGGGCGCGGTGCGCCATAGAGGGTGCCACCGAGTTGAGAGGACTTGTGTGCGGCAGCAATCCTTGGTGGGGAGAAGCAAGATGATCTCCGGAAGGATGATGTCCGGGAGATCGCTGATGCGGTCCACCGGAGATTCTACCGGTTCCTCAGATTCGGGTGGGGGGGGGGGCTCGCCGTTTCTCCCCGCGCTACCGGGTGCAGGATTTAGAACTGGCGTCGCCGCTGGCAGGAGCCTCATCTTCTTGGCGTTGGGGCTAGCCGACTCCATTTTCCTTGTGGGCGTCACGCCGAGCTCACAGGTTTGAGCAGAGTAGCCAGAGACGAGGCTAGTGGCAGCGTGAGTGAGGAAGAAGGAGGGCTGGGGTTTTTTATAGGAGTGGAAGAAGAGGAGCAGGCGTTTTCTGTATGAGTGAGGAAGAAGGTGAGCGGGGGCCCGCTGCACTAACTACTAGCTTTTTCCCAAGAACCGCTCTCTTCTTTTGCGTTGCTGCATGACTGGCCATGCATGCAGGATGCATGTGCCCGCCGGCCACTGCATGCGCCTGGTTTGTTACTAGGCCTATTTAATAGGGTGGTTATGGAGTAAATTAAGGAGATTTATTTTCTCTGTGTGCATCCACCAAATTAGAGGATGCGGTACTGGATGCAGACACTCACATTAAACTAACATTCAGAAGAACAAAAGTTCAACATGTCTATGCATCTCAATGATTCACCATACTATAACCAATATACAAAACTGTGAGAAGGTGTGGAAATAAAGAAAATCGATCGATGCTTCTCTGAGCAAAGGGCCTCCCTGCGCACGCATTAATTTCCTAGGCATGCTGGTTTCTTCTCAATGTTGCGAGCACTATGAGCATGTTGGCAACTCCACAGCTAGCTAGCTGCCTCATCTTGCAATTGATGCTGACACATTTGCAGCAAACACATGAGGTAATAGAGATGAGTCAACATGGGTCCATACTGTGCAGTTCCCCTGATATCATATTCATTGTCCTGAATCTGAAAAGATAGGAAAATAGTAGCTATACTTAAACGGTGTTGCAAAACAATAGCACATATCAATAGCTCGGCATGACAAAACACGATCATCTAGACGATGGGGATACTGACCTGCCTGAGGAAGATTACATATAATTTCATAAGTCCTTGGTTGATTTCCACCTTCTGCTGCACTGCTTGTTTCCTCCTCCACACATGACAGGATCATTCCGCACTGCATTTAGCAAGTCAACATATGAATAAGCTAATTTCATCTTGCGGTGGTCATTGTACCTAGTTACGAATGTAGGAATACCTGGAGCACCATGAGGTTAGCTGACAGCAGGTAGATGCAACCATATAAATTTTGTGCGGTGCTAGCAAAATTGAGGTTTGTATCCCTTCCCGTTATGAGAAATCTTCTTGAAGTTGGTAGAATGTGACGGCTTGTTCTTTGCATCAAACTTTCCTTTCCCCTGAGATTTGTTCTTGTTGTTTTGGGGCTGGTTGGGCTGGAAGTTCTTCTCGTGTACCATGTGGGCACTAGAAGCTCCCTCGGTGACCCGAGCACGTGTGTCTTTTGCTCTCGCCTTCTCCTCAAAATCAAGAGTGCTAATGAGATCCAAAACAGAAAACTCATGTCTCTTGTTTTTCAGAGAAGTAGCAAAATCATTCCACGAAGGTGGAAGCTTGGCAATGATGGTCCCAGCAACAAATTTGTCCAGCAAGACACACTTAAAGTACTCAAGTTCCTTAGAGAGCGACTGTATCTCATGAGTCTGCTGAACAACAGAGCGTTCATCAGTCATCTTGTAGTCCCAGAATTGCTCCATGACGTACAACTCGTTGCCAACGCCCGAGGGCCCAAACGTGGCCTCGACCGCAGCCCACATGTCTTTGCCGCTGTCAAACAACATATACGAATCCACAATGGAATCGTCAAGAATACTCAGCAGGGCGGCTTTGAAGAGGGTATCCATGTTCTGAAAAGCTTCCTGCTGTGTAGGATTAAGATCGTCCTCAGGCTTACCCTTAGTGGCGTCATAGCAGTACATGATCTGAAACCAATATACTACTCTTGTGCACCACCTTTTATATTGCACCCCCTTAAAAGTAGGCGGCTTCAAAAGCGCAGCAAAACCACTCGGAGTAAATTGCCTATGATCAGGTTTTTGGATTGGATTGTTTAATATATGAGCAATTTAGTATGAGATTTAATCCGAATCAGTAGTAAATAGATCATGATGACAATTGCAAACATCAAAGTAATGATGCGGACTAAACCAGGAGGACAGAATCACATACTGTACAGCGGGAGCAAAACCGATGTGGTTGATGTTGTTACTCATGTCGTTGATGAAGAGGTTACCGAGGTTGGGGAAGAAGGCTGTCGTTGAGGAAGTCATCGCTGGCAGCTGTCACAGGAGTGTGCTCCCCAAAAACATGATCGCCCCTCTCCCGTCCAGGATCACGAAAGGCGGGGTTCGGAGGACTGCTGTCCCTTCTCGCGGTGCACGCCAGAAGGAGGGCGGGAGAAGAATTGCGTGGCGGCGCTAAGATCTGGAACGGTGCGAAACCATATGATACAACGGCGGCTAGGGTAGAGCATGTCAGGTTGGAGTATAATAGTAGGCCTTTGGCCCCCAAATGCCACATCCAAGTCAATAATAGCTCAAAAACAGTCAATAATAGCCCCACCAAGGTTTGTCTAAAAAACAGAGTAATTAAGGCGTCCGTTAGCCCCTTTAGTATAAATACAATATCATTAATAATGGCCCCACCTTTTGTTTCACAAAGTAGAGTATGTTGGAGTACAACCGGCTACACGTTTACAATCCGGTTCTCTTCTCTCTCCTCTTCTCTCTCCTTCAACTAATCACAAATACTATATTTAAAGCCTTATAGCCTGCTTGTGTCATCTAATTATAGTACTTGCTCTAAAAGTTACTATCCACTGTGTAGTCTGAAATGTCGGGCGTGCAGCGGGCGGTGCCCTCGGTCGGCGTGCCGCTTCAACGGCGGAAGCAGTGAGAGGTCGCGTCACCCTGACTTGCCATCAATGTGGAGCAGCGGGCTCATGAGCTGGCGCCGGGCGGGAAGCGCGCGCGGGAGGGGGGAGGGTTTTTTGTTGGGCCAAGAAGGTGAGAAGCCAACTTGGGATCGGTCCGGACGGGGAAATATCATGTGCTCCATTACTCTGCATATGACACTAGTCTATGTTACTACTCCCTCCTTTCCAGTTTATAGAGATGTTTAGAGTAACATAGTAATATGTTACAGTAAAGTTACTCCCCACTATGACTAGCCTTGGCATCTCCCAGTGCTCCACCATGTATAGCTGCTAAGCCTGCCACGTAGGCATAAAATATGATGTGGCACCAATAAACTAAGCACCTATGCATTGAACACTTGAGTTACTAAGCCATTTAATGCACTTATCACCTCATCTAAAGAGCATTAGTAGTATAGCCAGCTGCTGGCTATAAGCCTACAGCCCATCTTATAGTCAACATGTACAAAGTGCCTAGGAGCACCTGCTAGAGCTGGCTCTTCACGAAGAGCCCGCTTACCTTCTCTCTCCTCTTCTCTTTCCTCCAACTAAGGCTGGTCGTAATGGAGTATCATAGCTAGTATCATGCATGCCAACTAGGCAATTTTGACGAGGTGTCATAGCATTAAATGAAGAAAGAAAGAGTGGAGTATCATATCATGATACCGTATCATAATAAATGCTATGCTACGGTATGACAATAAATAGAGTACTACATGATACTACTATATGATACTATGCATTACGGAGGTAGTATCATACACTAGTATCATATGCATGATACTAGTATATGATACTCCCCATTACAACCAGCCTAAGCAGAAATATACTACTGTTTATTCCTTATAGCCCGCTGACTCAGGTCTATTGTACTTGCTCTAAGCACATCTAAGCACTTGCTAGCACCCCCTTGACCGTGGACCTTGACGGTGTACGTCACCTTGTGTCTCATAATTTTCCTCGCCATCATCTGAGTCCTAGAAGATCTCACCCACATCATCATTAGCATGCAACCGCCATGATAGACAACGTGCGCAGAAGGAGTAGAGGCGACTAGGGACACACCACCACCACGTCGTGGGCACTCCGTATGTGCTCGTGTGCGTGCAGCGTGCGTGTTTTTCCATCGGTGCTAGCTCTAAGGCCGAGGCTGCGGTCGTCTTCATCTCTGACTAGTAGTTGAGCAACAACGGCAAAGAGGTGCTGCAAGAGATGCGTATGCACCGTTGCGTGCGAGCTTTGCCGTAGCACGACAAACCGGACGTCGCCGCGGATGGTGCACACCGCCATGCAGCCGAGTGTGTGCGCATGCATGTGCTATTCACGTGCATTCTGCGGCCGAGCGTGTGTGCATGCACATCTTGTGTACATGCGTTGTGTGCTCCATGTTGTGCGCGTATGTGCATGAGTTGGATCGGATGGAGTTAGTGCGTTGGCTTGTGTACATATTTTAGAGTGTATATTAACTCATTTTTTTTCGTATGTAGTCCCTTATTGAAAATCTAAAAAGACTTATATTTGGGAATGGAGGGAGTATAAAACATCTTCAACTTAGCATCTTGATGTACCATTTCTAGTGGTTAGGGAAAAGTTCATGTTCTTTTAGTTGTTTATAGGTGGGCAGGCGGCAAAAAACAGGGGAAAACACGCAAGGTTCCTTGCAGACGCTCCACCGCGAGGTTCCTTGCTCCTCCTCGGTCGTCGGGAATCTATGCTCTTCAACTCTTTTCTTTTACGTGAGCTTTGTTCATCCTTTTCCCAACACGCGAGACATCTAGCATCAAGGTGCACGTGTCATGCAAGAAAATGGAGATAATCAGATAAGCAGTGCGTAAGTGAGTCGTGCG
>NC_057798.1:519763079-519782815 GCF_018294505.1 Triticum aestivum | reverse complement strand
GCAATATTTTTCTCCTCGATGGCACGTGAATGGCATGTGAATAGAGCACATACTCAACAACAGAGCACGGGATGGTAGCAATGACATGGTCAGCCCTTTTTTGGAGAGAGTACGTACTACTAGTAAATAACTTTGATGTGTCCCATCAACTCGCAGAACAACGAGAAGCTTGATTATGCCTTCTCCCTCGCCAACGCGTGTGCTGTGGCTCGTAGCATGAGGAGAAACTTTTGCTTACAAGCGGTGGACGTGCAGCAGTTCATTTGGTGTCAGATTGCCAGAAGCACTACTGTAGAACCATCGACTTCTGGAAGAGGCGAAGAGCCAAGCGCAAGGTCACCTACTAACCTAAGTAGAGGTATCTCCTTTTTTTATTCTAGAAACAACCACACACGAATATCAAGGTGCTAGTTACGTAGAACAAATTTCCTGCAGTCCTTGCTCAGCCCTCCTCTATCTGTCTTCTCAGCGAGCCAGTGGACGCGCGGAGCCCATCGTCTGTTTGCTCACATGCGGCCCCACATGTCAGTGAAAACGCAAGAGGACCGACTGAACCTGCACATCTTACACCTCGATGTGCTGGTGATGAAAAACAAATCCAAGAAAGATCTTCGGTGGCCGCTTTTGGAGTTACTCAAGAGTAGTAAGATTCTATTTACAGTTTAACCCAAGATGCACATCTTGTGGCTTCAACTACCACTCTATTTTCTTTCATGACACGACCTGGATGCTGGATGTCCCACGTGTTGGTAAAAGGAGGAAGAACCCGACCAAATCTTCGGTTGTGCTCTCGGATTAGACTAGTTGTGCTAACTTAAAATTTGTATTGTGTACTCCGTCCGTTCCAAAATACTTGACTTCCATGTCCAAAAATGGATGTACCTATATACTAAAACATGTCTAGATACATATATATTTTGACAAATAGAAGGCATGTATTGTGCAACGAAGGGAGTAGAATGGATGCAAGTTTTTGTATTGGGAAGAAGAGTACATCCATATATTGATAGAGTGCAATTTAGTAGATGTTCTATCACTTTTAGCTAGCACAGAGGCTATAGATGAGATTAGTGCACTTGTTGATACTCCTACTTGGTATGCGTGTTACTGCTTAGACACAGTGAAAAACGGACCGGAGGGAGTACTAGAATAGAGGCTAGACATGAGACTAGATGCGAGGAAGCAACGTCTACTTCTTTACACTCGAAGAAGAAAGAAGCACGCAAGATTGAGCCTCCACAGATCAGCAATGAATGCAACGAGAAGGCACTAATCCAACTTACAGGAGTAGTAAAATGTATTCTTGTGGTTCTTGTTTTCTTAGGTCTTGCTTTTCTAGTCAAAATTATCGTTGGAGTTCGTGCAAAACGGAGGTCCATTTGGGGTCGTGCGTTGTAGTTGGACTTACAAATGGGACCGCAGTTAAGGAAACCGACTTCCGGCAAACCCCCACCTCACCCGCCGCGCGATGGCTGAGTTAGAGAAACGATGAGGTTGAAGAGATTGCTCTAGCACGGACTCCAAGAAATATGGTGTCAGATGGAAGTCGTGCTGGTGGCGTGTGCCGTACTCCTGGACGTGAATGCTTGTTCTGGCCCATGCCACCCTACTACTCCTACTACTTACTATATAGTACTACTAGTATCGAGGATTCGAGGTGCTGGTTATGTAGTACAATATGGCTACAGTAAAAACACCCGCACAACGTGCGAAGCATGTGAAGCTAGTTCAAATAGTGTACTACTATTGTTGATTGGCCTCATCCAATAACCTGTTGCAATGCATGTACAATTATGTATTTGGAAAATATTTTTTTGCCTCGTCGTACCACTCACTCACAGAAGCGACTCGAAAGGCATTCATAAATTTAGTAAGTTTATCACAGTCATATCATTTTATTACATACAACAAGTCATCAACCCACATAGACAACGAGGATACATTATAAATACTAAAGTTTTCACCACACAACAAATAACAGGCAGTGAAATGAACTTCAACTCAACCATTCCTCAGCGTTGGAAATGCTTGCTTTGAACCACAAGTGATTCTCTGGGACGCGCCATCCATTGTCGATTTGGAGACCAACGCAGGACTGATCATCCAGGCTGAAGCGGCCTACTATATCAGTACCAGGGTAGGGAACCACCCAAATGTCCGAGGTATAGACATAGTTGCTTCTCATAAATGGCAGTAATGTTGTGTCAACAGCAGTTGGATTGCCTTTCACCATCATTGGATATTTTTGTCCAAGGAAGAGCGAGTTTTCTCCAAGACTATTAATTCTGTACCAGGGAGAAGGAGTTGGCGCTAGCACACTAGTATCCATCCCGAATACCATGCAACGGGTGTTGGAATAGGTCGGGAGAGTGCGACCATGGGAGACTACACCTGCTTCCTTAGCAGTAACATCATCAGTGGGCTGTATACACACAAGAAGAGGTGATCCATCGGAATAAGTTGCTAGGCGCCACAAAGTATATGGGCGCTGCTCGTCCTCATGCTCGTGATCATCACCATCGTCATCTCCGCCTCGGTTATGAAAATTTTCAAGTATGGGTGGTGGAATGTTCACAGGACCTTGGAAACACAAGAAGAAGGTTAATTAGTAAAGGGACACTTGCTAACCCGCATGCATGTGGATGAAACAATTATAATTACGGTGGAAGACAAACATACCGAAACTATGAGGATTCCATGCAAAAACAGTGCCACGAGTAGTGGCAGCAAACACAAGGCCCTCGTATTCAATTGCATCACAGTACTCATCCGTGTACATAAACTAATTTTTGAGAAATATCCATTGAGTCAAACCACCAAGGACGGCAACAAGCTTGTTGAAGATAGCAACAACTTCACAGTTGTTGTAATTCCAAGAGCGGTTGGGAACTCGACAAATTGCTATCTTCCGTATAAGATAGTCAGCATGATTGTATTTGAACGTGCGTACAATACCGGTGTGCTCAACCTCTGGGCAGTCTGCTGAGATTTTTGGAAGTGGAACCCGGTCACGAGTGTACACATTCACAAGTTCCCACTCGCAGTTGGACCCAATGTAAACAACCCAATCTCCATTTGCGCCTGTCCAAGCCTTGCCCTCAAGCGATGGCATCTTAACATCATATGTATCATTATCAAGCGGCATCAACTTGCACAGGTGTCGGGGGATGGGTGCGACATATGCCAAAGGATGGCTTATCATGGTGGGGGCGAGTAGAACGTTGCCGGTGCCTGGAAACGGGATGAGGCGTAGGCATGCACGCCGACGAATCTTACCCAGCTTCGGGGCTATCCGAGGAGATAACGCCCCTACTGCTGCTCTGCGGGGTCTCCGCATAATCACTAAAGCAAAGTGACTACAATGGTGCTCCTCGAGTTGTATCGGGAGGCAGGAGAGTTCAAGGCTAGTTCTCTCCTCCCTGCGCTATCTGGTCTATCTCTATCAAGGTTCGAACCCTTTGCATGGGTGCCCGGGGGGTTTATATAGGCATACCCCCCGGGGGTACAATGGTAATCCGACTGGGCGCGGGTCCCAGCCGTCTGTCTCTCATACCGCCGTCCTTCCCGCCGGCTTCTGGGGCCCGCCGACTAGCGGGTCCCCCGGACAGGCTTGACATTGTGCGGCACCCCTGATGACGCGGGATTGGTCATTGGGTCGTGGCAACAGTGCTGCCGTCTATCGAGCGATCACTGTCGCCATTCCCCATCCTATCTGGTTAATGGCTCGTGGGGCCCTGGGGAGGAGGTGGCCGACTCCAGGGAGGCCGACTCCCACAGGTCCATCTTCGGGGCGCTCAGGCCGTCTTCGGTCCACCCACTGACAGGCGGCCCCGCGGTCTTTGGGCCGTACATGCCGGCGTCATGGGTACAGTGCGTTGCACACTGTGGCTGAGGTCAGGGCAGGCATGGCAACAGTGCCGCGCCTCGCCGGAGATCTTCCGGCAATACGGCTCACTGTAGCCATGCCGGTCCCTCGTAGGCAGTGGGAACGGCCACGCCGCGACCGTACCCCGCATCGGGCTTCGGGAGGAGTCAGGGGCCGACTCCCATAGTCGGCCTCTCTGGAGGTCGCCAGCTTAGAGTCGGCTCGTCTTGGAGTCGCCGTCTGGGACTCGGCTTGTCTTGGAGTCGCCATCTGGGACTCGGCTTGTCTTGGAGTCGCCGTCTGGGACTCGGCTTGTCTTGGAGTCGCCGTCTGGGAGTCGGCTTGAGGGGCGCGGCCTGCCCCGATGTCTTGAAAGATCCTGGGACCCGGATTAGCCTACCCGTGGCCCACTACTCCGACAGTAGTCCCCGAAGCTGGTGAAGCCCCGCGGACACCGCCTTGTGGGGCTTCAACAGTTTCAACCTTCCCCGTGCAGACTCTGGAACTCGGCTGCCGTCTTCTCTTTGGCCGACTCATTGAAATTAGGATCTTCTTGCGAGGGACCGCGGCTAAAAAGCCGCTGCGGGAAACCAGGCGGCGTGCCTGATACGATTCCCTGCTGCCATCGAGGCAGCCCTATCGTGCGACGCCACGTGGAGAGGACAGTCTGCCTGCCCACGCGTGCGACGTGACGGGCCGTCAGGCGGGGCCCGCCACTACTGTGCCTCAGCATACGAACGGATCCGTTGCGGCCGTGGACGGTTGGTTTCCCCCACGTTGTTACTGCGTGCAGTAACTTCGTGGGGTAGATCGTGGGGCGGCATGGGGCATCGTGCGCAGTTAATCCCACGCCCGCCCCCTCGGCTCCTCAGCCCACAGGGCTATAAATAGGCGGGGAGGAGCGTGGCGGCACCGCACGCGCACCCTTCTCCCCCACTCTCCCGCCTCATCTTGCCTTCTCTTCCTCCTGCCCCCGCCGTCGAGCGAGAACACTCCTCACCGCTGCGATGAGCTCTTCCTCCGCCGCGGCCCCCGCCGTGCGCTCCGGCGTATGGGACGGCTCGGAGGTGGAGGAGGAACACATCGAGTTCCTCCGCCAGACACGCCGCCTCCCCAACGCGGACCTCGTGCGCACCCGCCCCGCGCCGGTGGGAGAGACTCGACCGGTGCCGGAGGAGGGCGAGCGGGTCATCTTCCGCTCGCACCTCATGCGCGGCCTGGGGCTGCCGGCGAGCAGTTTCTTCCGCACGTTCTTGGAGTTTCACAGCCTTCAACCACACCACCTTACTCCAAATACGGTGGTGTTGCTCTCCGCCTTCGCCACTCTGTGCGAAGGTTTCCTTGGCGTTCTCCCCACCCTCGAGCTGTGGGGAGAATTCTTCTCTTCGAAGCTCGGCACGCAAGTCGCCGGCATTCCGGCTCAGTGCGGCACATACGTCGTGGTGCGGCGCTCGACAGCCGACAACCCCTTTCCTCCCATCTCGCTGATAAAGTCGGTGAAGATGTGGCAGTGCTCATACTTCTACATGAAGAACCTCTCCACCGACGGCGACTGGGTCAACCTGCCCCCCTTCAATGCTGCCCCCCTAACTGGGAGGCTCCCCAGCTAGTCTCACCGAGCCAGGTTGCTGACTCCCTCCGGAGCCGCCGCCGTAGCGCGACTCCGAGTCTTGCTGCAGTCGGAGGGCCTCGTCGGATCCGACCTTCTGGCCGCCTTCGTGACGCGCCGAGTCCTCCCGCTCTAAGGCCGGCCTCACCTGATTTGTCAGATGAGCGGCCTCCGAGACCCAAGTCGGATGAGCACCAAGGAGATGCCCCGCAAGGAGGTGGAGAACTTGGTGAACCATATCACGCACTGCGAGTTCACAGAGGACTGGCAATTCGGCAAGGAGCCGTATTCGCGCGACAACCCCCCACCAGTGGTAAGTCGCATCTTCCTGTAGTTTTGTCTTCTCTGCGGCCGACTCCGGCTTCTAACTCTTGTTGGTTTCTTCTGGCTAGAACCCCCTCATGGAGCCAGCAGCTGGCGCCACGAGACAACCCCGTGAGTATGTCCCTGATCACGCGGACAGCGACGTCGACGACCCTGACTTGGGGGCGGTGGCGATGGAAGCCTACGCCGAAGGCGGCGGAGAAGGGGCAGACGGCGGCTTCAGGCCCTCGGCCACCTTCGCCGACTGGCCTGATGATGACGCCGACGGGGAAGTCGCCCCACGCCACCAGCCAAGAGCCGGCCTGGCCGTCCAAGGCGGCGCGAAGAGGTGTCACGCTGGGCCTAGTGCGCCCGGCGGCAAGTTGAAGAAGCTCAAGGGGGCGGCCGCCGCGACTAAACGGGAGGAGGCGGCCGCGAAGGCCAACCGCTTCCGAAGGGAAGTGAGAAGGCCGCCGCTAGTCTCAGCGTAAGTCTTTATGCTTTTCATTTTCCTTCGTTGAGTCTTGTCCGAGTTTTCCTTTATTCTCCGTCTGTTCTTCTTCAGGGCCCCCCTATCCCTTGAGAGAGTCGCCGTCCCCTCTGTCGTGGGGTCGGCAAAGACGTCCGCCAACACTCGGCGGGCCGATCCTTCCGCCGACCTTCGGGAGGCGACGGAGCGAAACGTGTAGGAGAAGCGCGACGAGGAGGAGGCCAACCGCCTGGAGAAAGCGCAGGCCGAGAAGGCGGCCGCCAACGCCCAGAAGAAGCTGGATGATGCCGAAGCCGCCCCTGTGGCAAAACGGCGTGCCGAGTGGGCCGCGTGTTGCCGATCGGCGATGCTCATCCCCCCATTGTTGTCGGCGCCGCCGCCTCCGGAGTTCATGGGGCAGACCGGAGAGGTCGGCACAGAGAACCCCCTCGTGGAGGAGGGAGGCGAGGCTTCTAGCTCGGACACCCTCGTGCCGCCACCGCCGCCTCCGCCACCATCTGGGAGACCGCACGGCAAACAGCCGGTGGGCGAGTCGGAGCCGCCGACCGCGGACGAGGCCGAGGCGTGGCTGCTTCTTCAAGTCGTCACGCCGGTGCGCCGCCGTCTTGAGAGGGCGACCTCGGCGCCGTGACCTCGGGAAACCGGCACTGCCAGCTCGGCAACCCTGGACGTCGAGGCCTCCAGTGCCGCGCCCACCGGGTGGTTGCGTGGAGGCGGCACCAGACCGCTGAACCAAGCGCTCCTGGACGTCTAGGCGAAGCTGCGCGCTGAAAGCGACGCCCTTCAAGTCTGCACCAGGGCACATCTGGCCGTGCGGACATCTGTCCGAGTACGTTTTCTTCTTCTTTCTGATTCTTGTTTTTCTCTATGGGGGCGCGCCAGTGCACCCACTGGGTGTAGTCCCCGAGTTCCGGGCCGGCTGCTGAGCAGGCGGTTCGGAACTCCCGCTGGCGAGTTCCGAATACTGACTTTGTCTTCATTGGCTTTTTGTAGGAGTATCATGACCTCCGCGCCACTGCCTTCAACCGCAATGTTGAGGAGTTGAACAAGCGGACCGCTGACTTGGCGGAAAGCCGGGGTAAGTTGTTTTCTTCCTTCTTCGTGGGGGCGCGCTGGCGCACCCGCGGGCTATAGTCCCCGAGATTCGGGCCGACTGCTGAGCAGTCGGGCCGGATCTTCCCGGCGATCTACCTTACTGACGACTTACTTGTCTCTTCTTTCATTCTTCAGGTGCCAACGCCGCTCTTCAGGAGCAGCTGGGCGAGGCCAATACCGCTCGGCGTGCCAAGGAGGAGGAGCGCGGCAAGCTCGCTAAAGAGCGTGACCTGCTGGCGGCGCAGCTGGCCGAGCAGAAGGAGCTGCTCCAAAAGGCACAGGACGAGGCCAAGACGCGGGAGGCCGCTCTCATGGCCGAGTTTGAGAGCGAGCGCTCCGCCTGGACCGATAGGTAGGCGATGCTGACTTCCAGCTACCACGAGATCGAGGACATCGTTGATGGTAAGTTTCTTTCGTTTCTTCGGGCTTCCGACGATATGTCAGGCCGACTTCTGATTTTTCGACTTTCTTCTTTTTTGTCTTGGCAGACTTCTTTCCTGGTCATTCACAGGCAGTCCCTCTGGCCATCGAGGCTGCTCGAGAGGCGCAAAGGGCGAAGGGTGAGGAGGTCGCCGCTAATGCCCCCCGAACCATCGACGAGCAGCTCCTGAGCATTGAAGCCCGTCTTCGTCCGGCTCACCGGCTGCTGCGCCGGCTTCAGCGTGCCGGCGCCCAGGCAGTTGCCGCCCTGTGGCCAGATATGCCGGCTCTGCGCACCGCCAGTCGGACCGCCGACTGGCTGGAAGTCGCCGCCGGCCGTCTTCTCGGCCCGGGCCAGAGCACGCCGGGCCTTGGAGTTCGTCAAGGCGTGGTATCCGGGGCTGGACCTGGACCGTCTGGCCGCGTTCCGGTCAGAAGCCCAGGCCGAGCTGGAGGCCGTGGAGTGCGCCCTTGTCGAGCGCGCGGCGGCCATCACCGAGTACACGGACACCAGTGTCTTCGTGCCCGAGCGGACTGAAGGCGGCGAGGAAGTGCCGCTGGACTGGTTTGGGATGAACCCGCAGTATGGCGAAGACTCGGCGGAGGTGATCGACTCCAGCACCGAGGAGGAGGACGAGGCGGAGGACCGAGGCGAGGCGGAGGCGCCAGAAGACGGAGCAGGCTGCCAGCCTCAGCTCGATCGCGCCTCCAGCAACGAGCCACGCGGAGACAAGGCGACTGCCGCCGGAGGCGACCAAACCGAGACCGCCCAGCCGACTGCCCCGGCGCCTGACACTGCCGTCTCCTCCGATCCTCCGGTCCCGGATGCCGTCTCCTAGGCTGCTTTTTCCACCTCTTTTTATCTGTCCTTAGTAATCTTTTGAACACTTTGTTAGATTCGAACAGTTCCACCCGCGGGGTGTATCTTGAACTTCTATTCGAAGACTCGGCCAAGGGCCTATGTAAATATTTATCCGATTTCCATCTTTCCTTTCTTATTGCTCTTTAGGCTTTTTCCTTTTCCGCCTTCCTTTAGTTGCTGCCTTGCGAGCTGGACAGCCGCTCCGCGGACTATCGCTGGGTCAAGTGCTTGGCTACTTCGGGAAGGCAAGTACTTGACCGTTTAGAGTTTCTTTAGCAAGTCGACTAGAAAGCGACAGGCCAACTACTCAAGAGTCGGCCGTCTTTGATAGAGGCTAAGATGGCGAGCCGACTACTCATGAGTCGGCTCTGCACAGAGAGGCTGGGAGCCGGCTTGAGCTATGCCTGCGCTTTAGGTCCTTAGCCATTTTTCCGTGTGTGCGCTCGTTCTTGCTTGTTCTCCGCCTACCAACAGTCGCTCTGCGAGCTACAGCTTTCGACAGGAGACGGCTTGAGCGCAACACACTACTTGTCCGACTGCAGGAAGTATTTCATAGCGCAAGACGGCAAGTCCCCGGGCCGACTAGTCGGACCCGGTGCCAGACGGTATGATAAAAAGAGTAGCATATCAGAAGCGTGATTCTTATCATACATATAACAAAAAGGCAGTCCCCGAGCTCGTCTCGGGTGGCCCAAGGTCTTAGTATTTTAATACAAAGGGGGTAGTGCGATACATACTGCATCAACTGTAAAATCTTTGAAGAAGATTTGCGTTCCACGGGCGCTCTGTTTCTTTGCCGGAGTCGTCCCTCTTGCGTGCTCGAGGCTTCTGAGTGTCGATTAGGTAGTAGGAGCCGTTGCCCAGCACCTTGCTGATGATGAAGGGACCTTCCCAAGGTGCCGACAACTTGTGCTGGCCGGCTGTTCTGTGAATCAGCCGGAGCACAAGGTCGCCCTCTTGAAATGATCTTGGCTTGACCTTTCGGTTGTAGTATCGGCGCAGACTCTGCTGGTAGATGCCGGACCGGCTGAGTGCTAACAGCCGGCCCTCTTCCAGCAGGTCGACGCCGTCTTGGCGTGCTTCTTCAGCTTCCTCTTCGGTGTACATGGTGACTCGTGGAGAGTCGAACTCTATATCCATTGGGATGACGGCTTCGGCACCGTAGACGAGGAAGAAAGACGTGAAGCCAGTTGACTTGTTTGGAGTCGTGGCAGACTCCAGAGGACGGCTGGTAGCTCCTCAACCCAACAGCCGGCCGAACGCTCGAGTGGTTCGACCAGTCGAGACTTGCTGCCGGACAAGATGAGGCTGTTTGCTCGTTCCACCTGGCCGTTTGACTGCGGATGGGCAACGGACGCTAAGTCCAGTCGGTTGCCCTGCGTCGCGCAGAAATGGGCCAAGGCGCCTTTGGCAAAGTTTGTGCCATTGTCGGTGATGATGCTGTGCGGTATGCCATACCGCACCGTGATGTCGGCGATGGGAGTCACTGCAGTCGGCACGTTCAACTTCTTGATGGGCTTTGCTTCTATCCACTTGGTGAACTTGTCCACCGCGACAAGCAGATGAGTTAGGCCGCCTCGGGCCGTCTTGAATGGTCCCACCATGTCCAGGCCCCAAACTGCAAAGGGCCAGGCGATGGGAATTGTCTTCAGCGCGGAAGCCGGCTGAAGTGGCTTGGAGCGGAACTTCTGGCACCCCTTGCATTTTTGGACTAACTCTTTAGCCTCTTCCAGGGCAGTCGGCCAAAAGAAACCATGCCGAAAAGCTTTGGCGACGAGTGCCCTTGAAGCCGCATGGTGGCCGCACTCGCCCTGATGAATGTATCTGAGGATTGCTTGGCCTGGTTCTGGCTCTACGCAGCGCTGGTAGACACCAGTGACACTACGCCTGACTAACTCTCTATTGACTATAGTGTATGCTGCCGCCTAGCATTGCACTTGCCGAGCCAAGACCTCATCAGTCGGCAGCTCTCTATTTACTAGAAACTTGAGGATGGGCTGTGCCCATGAGGGTGCTGCTATTTCTTCAACTACTGCCACAACAACTTGTACAAGGGTGGCTGGGCTGGGAGGCGGTGGGCTGGAGTCTGCGGCCGCTTGCTGGATTGACGGAGTCCCTGGGCCGACTGGCGCAGTCCCCGGGCCAGGCTCTGAAGTCCCCGGGCCGACTGGCGCAGTCCCCAGGCCGGGCTCTGAAGTCCTCGGGCCGGATTCGACTGTGGTTTTCTTGGGTCCGTCTGCTGGGGCTCTGGAGTCGGATGCGACTATTTCTGGAGGAGCCGGCCCGAAAATGGAGTCTGACTCTGGTGTAGGCTTGATAGACGGCTTGAGAAGGCTCTGAAGAGCGACGCCGGAAGGTATTGCTTGGCGGGTAGAGCCGACTCGTGCCAAGGCGTCTGCTTGTTCATTGTCATTTCTTGGCACGTGAAGGAATTCGCACCCCTCGAAGTATCCGCTGAGCTGCTGCACCAGGAAGCGGTAGCTCGCCATGTTTGCGTCTTTGGCGTCCCAGTCGCCGGATGATTGCTAAACCACCAAGTCGGAGTCGCCATAGCACAGGATCCGGCGAATGCCGAGTTCTTTGGCAAGCCGGAGCCCATGAATGAGCGCCTCATATTCGGCGACGTTGTTGGAGGCGGCGAAGTGGATCTGTAGCACATACTTGAGCTTGTCGCCTTTGGGGGAGGTGAGGACGACGCCGGCTCCCAGGCTGGTGCGCATCTTGGAGCCGTCGAAATGCATCCGCCAATGGGTGGAGTCAGGCGCTGGTGGCAGGTACTGGGTCTCGGCCCAGTCGACGAGGAAGTCGGCCAGCGCTTGTGACTTGATGGTGGTGCGGGGCTGGTAGTAGATGGTGTAAGGAGCCAGGTCTATGGCCCATTTGGCTACTCGGCCGGAGGCGTCTCGGCTTCCAATGATCTCGGCCAACGGAGCCGTGCAAACTACGGTGATTGGATGTTCTTGAAAGTAAGGCTTCAGCTTCTTAGCGGCGAAATGCACACCGTAGCACATCTTCTGGTAGTGAGTGTAGTTCTGCTTGGAGGTCGACAGTACCTCGCTCAGGTAATATACCAGTCTCTGGATAGGGAGCGCCTTGCCTTCCTCCTTGCGCTCGACTACGATGACTTTGCTGACTACTCGGCTGGTGGCGGCGATGTACAAGAGCATGGGCTCTTTGGGAGTCGGAGCCGCCAACACAGGGGGAGCAGTCAACATCTTCTTCAGTTGGAGAAATGCCTCATCCGCCTTGTGGTTCCACTCAAAAAAGGTGGTCTTCTTCATCAATTGATACAAGGGCAGAGCTTTCTCGCCCAGCCGATTGATGAATCGGCTGATGGATGCCAAACAGTCGGTGAACTTCTGCACATCTAACAGTCGGCTGGGTACCTCCATCCTCTCGATGGCCTTGATCTTCACGGGGTTGCACTCTATGCCGCGTTCGGAGACCAGGAAGCCAAGGAGCTGGCCGGTTGGTACTCTGAAAACGCACTTCTCAGGGTTGAGCTTGATCTGGAATCGGCGCAGATTTTGAAAGGTCTCCTTGAGGTCTTCCAACAGCGTCCCATGCTTCTCCGTCTTCACTACCACATCATCCACATAGACATGGGCATTCCTGCCGAGTTGCTTGAGGAGGCACTTCTGCATGCAACGCTGAAAGGTGGCGCCGGCATTCCTCAAGCCGAACGTCATTGTCAGGTAGCAGAAGGCTCCAAATGGTGTGATGAAGGCGGTCTTCAGTCTGTCTGCCGGGTTCAGCTTGATCGGGTGATATCCTGAATATGCATATAGGAAACTCATCAGCTCACATCCGGATGTGGAGTCTATCACCTGATCGATTCTTGGCAGGGAAAACGGATCCTTTGGGCAGGCTTTGTTGAGGCTTGTGTAGTCAATGCACATCCGCCACTGCTTGTTTTTCTTCAGTACCAAAACCGGGTTTGCCAGCCACTCTGGAAAAAACACTTCCATGATGAAGCCAGCCGCAAGAAGCCAGGCTATCTCCTCTCCAACAACTCTTCTCTTCTCTTCAGACAGGCGGCGCAAGGGCTGCCTGATGGGTTTCACATCTGGCCTGATGTGTAGCTTGTGCTCAGCGAATTCCGTCGGTACACCTGGCATGTCCGTGGGGGACCATGCAAAGATGTCTCGATTCTCACGGAGGAAATCGACGAGCTCGCCTTCCTATTTGCTGTCGAGGTTTGTACCTACGACAGCGTATCTCTCTGGGTGCTCCGGGTCCAAGGGTATCCTCTTGGTCTCTTTGGCCGGCTTGAATGATCCTTCTGCTTCCGACTCCTTGGGGTCGGGCGACATCTCTGGCTGCTTTCCGGCCATCGCCACGACTCGGTCAAGGAGCCGCTTCTCAGCCGCGATCACCAGGGACTCGGCCAGCAGGCTGCTCTCGGCCGCGCAGGTGGACAACTTCCGGTAGTCGCCGGCTACGGTCAGAATCCCCTTGGAACTCGGCATCTTCATCTTGAGGTAGGCGTAGTGAGGAACCGCCATGAACTTGGCCAAAGCAGGTCGGCCAAACAGTGCGTGGTATGGGCTTTCCAGGTCCACTACTTCAAACCAGACTGGCTCTCGGCGGAAATGATCTTTTTCTCCGAAGAGGACGTCTAACAGGATCTTGCCGATTGGCGAACAGGAAAGGCCGGGTACAATTCCATGGAACACAGTTCGGCTGCTCTGCAGCTGTCTTCGCTTGATTCCTAGCTTCTCCATGGTGTCCTTGTACAGGATGTTGATGCTGCTGCCTCCATCTATCAGAACTCTTGAAAAGCGGGCGGCCCGCCTATCAGTGTCCAAGGTGGCACCTAGGACCAGGGCATAGGAACCCGGACTCGGCATCACCTCTGGGTGATCCGCTCTACTCCAACTGATAGGCCTCTCGGACCAATGCATGAACTCTGGAGTATCTGTTGCCACTACATTTATTTCTTGCTGCTGTTGGCGCCTGCTGCACCGGTCATCTGCCACACTGGTGAACACCACGTAGGCTCTGTTCTCTTCTGGGAACTTGTCTTGCACCACGCCGACTGGCCGAGCCGCCGGCTGCTGGGGTGGCGGTGGAGGCGGCGGCCCAGCAGGCGGCAGAGGAATGAGGTCGTCTCCCTTAGCGATTCTGGTGAGCCAGTGGCACTTTCGGGTGGTATGGTTTGACGGCTTCGCGCCACTGTGGAACTTGCAGGGACCATCCAAAGTCTGCTCATAGGAGAAGGCTGGCAACCAATTGGATTTGCCGCCTTTCTGCCTCTTGGCCGGAGGCTGCCCCTCCGGTTGCTGATCTTCAACTGTTGCCACTTGCCGACTGTTGGGAGTCGGCGGCTGGGCCTTGCACTTGTTGTCGTTCTGTTGTTGATGCCGACTGGTGTCCCCAGCCGGAGTTCTGGGAGCCTGAGGAGTCACCTTGCCAGCCGCATTGACTTGGATCTCTGTCTTTATGGAATAGTCGGCCGTGGCGTACTTGTCAGCTATAACCAGCAGTTCGTCGAGGGTCTCTGGCTCGTCACAGAGGAGCCTGTGCTTGAGGAGGGTGCCCTCTCGGCACCCGGCAGTGAAGTACTCGATAGCCTGCACCTCGTGCACGCCCTCGCAGGAGTTCCGAAGCTCGCCCCAGCACGTGAGGTAGTCGCATGTTGATTCATCAGGGCCTTGCACGCACAGGGAATGCTGGCGCGGCTTGGGAGGTCGCTTGTACGTGCTCGTGAAGTTGCGGATGAAGGCTTCGGTGAAGTCGACCCAGCTGTTGATGATGCGGGGCTTCAGACTGTTCAACCATGTCCGGGCCGTGCCCTGGAGCATGAGGGGAACGTACTTCACGGCAACTCGCTTGTTGCCGTTTGCTATGCTGACGGCTGTGGAGTAGTCTATCAGCCAGTCCTCCGGCTTCACGTAGCCGGTGTACTTGGGTATGTCTTGGGGGAGCGTGAACCCTTTGGGGAAGGGCTCGTCTAGGATGCGGGGCCCAAAGCAAGGCGGCCCCAGCTCGTCTTCTTCTTCCAGCGCCAGGGATCGGTTGAGTCGGTCGATCCAATGGCGGGCATCGTTCTCTCCGACTCCCTCTCGGCGGCCAAGGCGGCCTCCGAGAGTCGGATGCTCAATAGGCGGCGGGGAAACTCGCCGCTCTCTTCTGGGCGGGGGAGGCAGGTAGTCGTCCCGCCGCTCTACTGGTCTCGGGCGGCCGTCTTGGTCGCGCTCGATGGTGATGTGAGTCCGACTGTGACTGACAGCCGACTCCTTTTCTTTCCTTCCGCGGACTCCGCCAGTCGGCGTCCGAGAGGTCGCGCCTTGATCTCGGCGGGGAGGCAAGTCGTCGTTCAGCTGCTGCAGCGCATCTGCGCGGCCGCCGGCCGCATTCTGCGCAGCAACCGCGTCAAGGAGTTACTGGACTCGCTCCGTCATCAGACAGCGCTCTTCGCCCTCGAAGTTCTTCAGCTCGTCAGTCGCCGCTTGGGCGGCGCGGATGTTCCCTGCTGGGGTGGCGTATACGGGGCGTTTTGCCCCGAACAAGTCGGCGATGGCCGCGCCGCACTGCCGGACCGCGCCTAGACGGCTCGGCCCAGTCGGAGCCGGCGAGCCGCCTACGGCGCGATCCATCTCGCGCTGGTATGGCTCTGACAAGCGCCTCATGCTTGCCAGCTTCTTGGCGCCTTTGATGATCTGAAGGCGGCGTGTCTCCAGCGTCTCGGCGTCTGCGTCCTCTGGAATGGGCGCAGTAAGGTCTTGCAGGGCCGCAGCAAGCGGGTCCTGGGCTTCTTCGCCGGAGCGCTCGTCGTGACTGATGACGAGCACCTCCGTGACGGCGCTTCCGCCGCTCTCCTCGTACGGAAGTGGCTCGTCGTAGACCACCACGTTGGTGGGGAAAGTGTCAAGCGACACGACGTCGGAGTCGACCAGCATCAGGTCGGTGGAGCCTACGGACTCCAAGTCCACGGCAGGCTCGCCGGCGACGTGGAGTTGGTCAAGGAGGCCCGCGAGAAGGCTCTCGGGGCCACCCGTGCCTCCGTCGGATGCAGGCTCGTCGGAGAGGCGCACCTCGCCGACAAGTTCGGCAAGGCTGCTTGCTACGCAGGCGGCCTCAGCGCCACGCAGCGCATCGATGCAGACTCCATCTGGCGAGCCTGGCTGGCTGCGCTCACCAGGGAGGAAGAGGGTTCCCATCCAGAACAGATCTCTGGACGACGGTGCACCTCGCCCCACGGTGGGCGCCAAATGTCGGGGGATGGGTGCGACATATGCCAAAGGATGGCTTATCATGGTGGGGGCGAGTAGAACGTCACCGGTGCCTGGAAACGGGATGAGGCGTAGGCATGCACGCCGGCGAATCTTACCCAGCTTCGGGGCTCTCCGGGGAGATAACACCCCTACTGCTGCTCTGCGGGGTCTCCGCATGATCACTAAAGCAAAGTGACTACAATGGTGCTCCTCGAGCTGTATCGGGAGGCAGGAGAGTTCAAGGCTAGTTCTCTCCTCCCTGCGCTATCTGGTCTATCTCTATCAAGGTTCGAACCCTTTGCATGGGTGCCCGGGGGGTTTATATAGGCCTACCCCCGGGGGTAAAATGGTAATCCGGCTGGGCGCGGGTCCCAGCCGTTTGTCTCTCATACCGCCGTCCTTCCCGCCGGCTTCTGGGGCCCGCCGACTGGCGGGTCCCGCGGACAGGCTTGACACTGTGCGGCACCCCTGATGATGCAGGCTTGGTCATTGGGTCATGGCAACAGTGCCGCCGTCTATCGGGCGATCACTGTCGCCATTCCCCATCCTATCTGGTTAATGGCTCATGGGGCCCTGGGGAGGAGGTGGCCGACTCCAGGGAGGCCGACTCCCACAGGTCCGTCTTCGGGGTGCTCAGACCGTCTTCGGTCCACCCACTAACAGGCGGCCCCGCGGTCTTTGGGCCGTACAGGCCGGCGTCATGGGTACAGTGCGTTGCACACTGTGGCTGAGGTCAGGGCAGGCATGGCCACAGTGCCGCGCCTCGCCGGAGATCTTCCGGCGATACGGCTCACTGTAGCCATGCCGGTCCCTCGTAGGCAGTGGGAACGGCCACGCCGCGACCGTACCCCGCATCGGGCTTCGGGAGGAGTCAGGGGCCGACTCCCATAGTCGGCCTCTCTAGAGGTCGCCAGCTTAGAGTCGGCTCGTCTTGGAGTCGCCGTCTGGGACTCGGCTTGTCTTGGAGTCGCCATCTGGGACTCGGCTTGTCTTGGAGTCGCCGTCTGGGACTCGCCTTGTCTTGGAGTCGCCGTTTGGGACTCGGCTTGAGGGGCGCGGCCTGCCCCGATGTCTTGAAAGATCCTGGGACCCGGGTTAGCCTACCCGTGGCCCACTACTCCGACAACAGGGCGAGGCCTCCGTCGTGACGGCGCCAGTCATCAGGGTCACAACGAAGAAGATAGGGGAGATCAAACCACTCCTTGACTCTTGGGTTCCTTGTAATGATGTTATTAGTTGAGTCAAGAATGGGCTTGAACGAACCAGCCATGCTAGCCGAGGTGATGACGTCGCACCGATCAATGAGTTCCTCCACCACGTCATCTTTCAGATCGGGGCAAGAATAACAGGGTCGTTTCCATCCTGTTCGCTCCATGGAGAAGACGATCAAACAATGGCAGAAGAAAGGGTGAAGGGCTAAAGGAAAATGGAGGAGGGAGAGGAAGAGCGTGCGACAGTAGTTCCAAATCGAGAGGGAAAGGCGAAGAGTCGGTGGACGGTTGCTAGTTTGCCACGGTTCACGAAGGGGCGCCCCGGCCTACACGTCGGTTCGGAAATACTCCTACTACTCGCCGTCGTCTCACTGATATGTTGGAACGGGACCACATGTCAACGAAACATGGTGTGTAATTTCTCATGCAAAATGCGATCTGGTCGCGTTGGCCCGAGGTGCCGCATTAGTTTTTTTTTTGAAAGTTTGCCGCATTAGTTATCGACCTTTATTTTTTAACATGCAATCTGAATGGATAGCTCCTGTGGTCATCACACGTGAGCAGATATAGTGATGGTTTATTCGCCCGAGCAACTTATTACTGTGGGAATATGGGAGTACCAGCGGATTCAAGGAACAGAGAAATGATGGTTGCTCCGTCCGAGCAACTTACTGTGGCGAAGGTGGGGCTCTGTGATTTGACTGCTCACTAGTCATTGCTACTGCGGCGCAATGACCGGGGTGAATCTTTCCCTGAATTTGTGTTGTGCACTCAATATTGCTGCATGGCAGGTGGAGCCGGATGAAGGATGTCCAACATGTCGGCGAAACGAAGTTAAATTGTTTCTGGCATTGCTATCAATCCTTCAGGATTTGTTTATATGTACGCATAATTTGATGAAATTGTACTGTGATGCTATGAAGGTTTCAACTCTGGTTCCCGCAGGAAAAAAAGGTTTCAACTTAGGATTCATGTGTCTTGCCTCGAGATTATCTCGTTACAACATTCCATCAAATACAAATGAAACTACCATGGCTAATGCATCTCAATGGTTCGCAGATCAGCGCCAATATTCTCATTACAACTAAAGACAAAGTTGTGAGAAGGTGTACAAATAAAGAAAAAAAATTGATCAATGCTATTCGTAGGCATGGCTCCATTTCCTTGGCACAATGTCCATTGCTTGGCAGCTAGTTTCACCCAGCTCTGTAGCCAAAAAAGAGGTGTATGAAGGTCACCACAATCCGATCATTTTGTGCAGCTCCACTAAAATCGGGTGGACCATTCCTGTTTGCAAAGATATCCAGTCAGTGTGATTACAACAATAGTGGAATTAGATGATGAAACATAACACACATAAATAGAAGCCGATCACCTCTACGATCTCTCTTTAGGACTATCTTCTTGTTGGAGAAGATTAGGCACGGAGTTGGATGAGGAGGTTAGCAAAACCAATCTCCCTTTCTGCAGTCCCACAGAAATGTAAAAATGTTGCCCGTGTGACATTTTGGCGGAACTGCACAAAACACTCTTCAGAAAAGTGATTTGTGCAGTTCACCAAAAGGTCACAATAGCAACGAGGTGAAAATGGATAGCCTTGTTTGCAAAAGGAGGTCGAAAGGAAACAATTACTGCCCAATAACACGAGTTGAAGACACATACGCCGACAAAAAAGAAGCATGTTCCATGTAAAAAGGGAAAGATAGCACATGGTGGTTTATCAAAAATGGTTTGAGGACGAGATTGCAAGATGGAAAGTACGCCGGCCGAGATACAATTTAAGCAAACAACTAAAGAAGATCCACATGCAGCAACGTGGGAAGATGGGCAGTGGAGCAAGGTCGGAGGAAGCTATTCCTGAGGGTCATCGGGATGTTACTAGGAGGGCGCCGGCGGCCGGGATCTCCCCATACTGCGGCAGCGAGCAAGTGGCGAAGGCCCTACCACGCTGGAGCTTGGTCAGAGAGAACGGCAGGTATCGCAGATCGGGATGAGCTGCCTCAACACCGTCTAACGGAGAGACGATGCACATCCTCCCTTTCCGCCAGCGGACGGGATGCGGCCGGATCACTGACCAATGCTGAGAGAGAGAGGCCACGGCGGCCTTGTGTGAGATTGTGTGACGAGACTCACGAGAGACAAACCCATTTTTCCATTTTCCCCACGGCAATCGTTTTATATTCTAGGTGTGGTACCCGACCCTCCTTCAAGTAAACAACCGCTACACGCATCAAATTATCACATGGGATGCCTTTTCGTACAGAAACGAACTCCACCATGTACCCACGCGGGTGTGGCCGGGAACGAGACGTGAGTACGTGCGTCCTGCATGCACTTCTTCTTTGGGTGCAGGTACGTACGTGGGTGGGTGTGAGAGAGATGGTTTGTGCGAAACAGAGGCAATGTGTTGATGATATCTCAATCAGAAAAATGTAACATATGCAATGTGTGTGAAATGGAGTCATGGACGTGAGATATCGATAGAATTGAAAACAGGGATGAAGTGTGTGGCTGCGCGATCGATAAAGAGTGCCATCGAATTTGTGTTTGCCCACGTCAAAGATACAGGGCGGCTGGCCTACTGGAATTTGAGAGGGCAGAGGTGCAGTTCTTCTCCGTGGCATGGATACCTACCTACAACGTTCGACTATCGGTGTGTGTGTG
>NC_057798.1:519627035-519762813 GCF_018294505.1 Triticum aestivum | reverse complement strand
GACTAGTATATGTGTGGGGAAGGAGAGAGACCTAGCTATGTATTGAGGGAGATCGATCGACATCCATGGATATGTGTAGCAGAGGAATAAGGTTGGGAAAAAGACAAAGGTAGAGCGTCGGAGGGTTGGTGGTGGAGTGGCGTCTCACAAATGGTAGGAGAGGTCTGCTAGACAAACGGAGGGTATGAGTGCAATATCAATAAGAGAGGGCAGGGGATGTTTGTCTGTCTATGCACGTGCGTGTGAGAGACAGGTCGGGAGGTATTCAAGGATGATGAGGGTAGAAGATATGGTTGTGGTAAGCATGCGTAACTACATAGGAAGATCAACCGTCGTGTGTCTGAGAAAAGGAGAGACATAACTAGCGAGGTAAGTGTATCGGTGCTTTGTGAAAACGAGTTATAGTTGACCTAGCTATATGTAGGGAGATCAGTTCATATACACGCCTGCATGTGTTAGAAGCAAATAAGGTCCGGAGAGGCAGACAGGGGGAGAGGGTGTGGCTAGGAGGTGGTGCGAGAGGCCTACCATGTCGAGGGGGAGGAGTGTGCGAGCATGTGATTAATGAAAAGAGGAGCGGGAGTGTGCACCTGCGTGGAATCGTATTGGACATATGGGGGCATGGACGGTGAGAAGAGAAGAGGGGAAGTATATATGTGTTTGTTATAGGCACACTTGGCTAGAGAGGTATATCGACCGGTGTGTGCCAGAAAGAAGGAGCCGGGGCCAACACACACCGCTGGTGGACGACCTGAAGAGAAATAATGAATGTGCGTGATGGAGGGGACGCTAAGGGTGTGTGAAGGGGGCGGGCGCGTGCATGCACGATAGAAAGTTAGCGCTAGCTAGCTACAAATAGAAGAGGATCATGAAGGTGTAAAAGATGAACAAAGATCATAATTCATTATAAAAAGGTGGATAGAGATACTTGAAGAAGATATCATAATGTAGAACATTGATTATAAATTGGGCTAAGGTGTGGCTTATGCAACTCAGGTCTAAATACTTGTCATAATGTAGGGGGCGGGGTACTATACTTTGTGTGATAAACGCGGTGTACGTATGGAACATGGTTTAGATTATGAATATATAGTTAGTACATCAAATGTACTATTATTTGGAATCAACATCAAGTGTATTCAAAAAATAGAATTCGAGTTCATGTAGTACACATAGTTCATATCTATCTCTATAGTAATCATGTGGTGTGTTATTAAGGTAATACACGAATGATGGTTGAAGTTGGCAACAATCATGATTGTAGATTCTTATTGAAATAGAGAAATGAATTCAAATTTAGTTCGAATTGCAGCGGTAGTATAGACATTTGGAATGCACTAAAATGTTGGTATGAGTAGGTTACATGCATTATACAGCAAACAGAAAAAAATAACCGGACATAACATGGATTCATACTCCCTCCTTCCATCTATATAGGGCGTAATGAGATTTTTAAGACCGCCTTTGACTATTGACAAGATTAAAAGTACCTGACATGCACAGTGTGAAAATTATATCATTGAAAGAACCTTTCACAGACGAAGTTAACAGTGTGCTTTGTGTAAGTTGCATGTCATATATCATTGCTCTAATATTTGGTCAAAGTTAGCATCGAAAAATGCATTAGGCCCTATATAGATGGAAGGAGGGAGTAGCTTTAAATAGCATTTGTATAGTAAAACGGGGCAAGACTCTCTCTTTGTGTAGTGTGAATAGTTTTATTTTTTTCGTTTTCTTTTTGGTTGAGGGAAGTGTGAATTGATTTGGTACGTACAAGTACAATATTACTACACATTAGGCTTGTCCCTAAAATTCAACCCGCGTCTTGTTATATCCTGAAAATTCAGATATCGTGCTCCCAAAACTGGCGCCTTCACAACCCGCGCATTGCTATCCCGAAATTACAATGCGCACGAAAACTCCCTCCACCTGCCAAATCCGAACACGCGAAATCCCCCTTCTAACCCTGAGCCGAAAGGGCCGCTAGTTCAAATCGGTGGGGGGTACTTTTGTAACACACCCTACATTTTGGACAAGTGCGTCCCTAAGTCATGCTTCACCTCCACCCATCGCCCCCTTTTCGCCATTCGAAATCCCAGGCCGCCATAACCTCTCTGCTCCAGCCGCGAAACCCCACCCTCCTCCGTCCGCCACGTCACCGCTGCCCAGCTGGAGCCTCTTCCCCGACGACGTCGTCCACCGCAACAGCTCAATGTCCCTCGTCCACCTCCCCGGATGAGGATCCATCGTCCATCTCGCCGTCTAGCCGGTTCAGCCGCCCCGTCCTCCACCTCCAAGGAGCTGCTCCGATGATCGCCTCGTCTATCGCGACTGCTCCATCCCCACAGCGCCGCCTTAACTTGCTCCACCGGAAACGCAACATCCTCACCGACTCCACGGACGAAGCCGAGGCCTACTCGGCGCCACCAAAGAGGTTGTACACTCATCGCATTGCACCTTCTCCTTAACTCGACTTCCCGGAGCCAACGGTGCTCCAGCGCGCACCCCCATGGAGCGGCTACCTTGAAGCTGGTGCCGCGGGTGACATCTCCATGGCGGCTCTCCCCCAGTGCGAGGCCCCTTCGGTGGCGGCGGCCATACCAGTCGGATCTGCTGCTGCTGCTCCGGCTCTCGCTCGCTCGCTCGCGCTGCTGCTGCTGCTTCGGCTCTCGCTCGATCGCTTGCTCGCCTAGCTACTGCTGCTGCTCTCCCCCTCGCTTGTGCTGCTGCTCTGCTCCGATTAAGCCACACTTCAGTCGACTGAAACGACTTTTGGGTCAGTCGATTCTCAGGGGTTGGGGGGGGGCTCGCCGGAGTTAAAGAAGAACCACCCGCAACGGGGACGGGGGCTCATCGGAGAGGTACCCCACTATCTATCTTAGGGTTCAGGTTGGGGGCGGGGGGCCTAGAGGGCTGGTTGGGGTGGCGGTGGCGAGTTGTTTTGGGGTGGCGAGGCGGCGCTGGGGCCGGCGGTTCGGCCGGTGGTGGCTGGCGGCTCAGGGGGGTGCATGTTGAAGATGAACTGCAGGCCCTCCCTAAACTACATGTCAAGTGCCTCTCTTCTACCATTACGTTCAGTTTCGACAGTAGCATTCAGATTCCACAGTAAATTTAAGTTTCAACAGTTAAGTTAAGAGTCAATAGTTTTTACCTCATCTGTTGTAGTCAAGTGGTTTTTGGTATTTAATTTTACATCCATTTTACATCATCTATTGGAGATGCTATTAGAATCCCACTTGAGATTGACGATGTCTGTCTTGTGCTGCTTCAGCCTTGACGTCTTATGGCTCACCGGAGCTGCTCCAATGATAGAACGATCCATCACAACAGAGCAGTGCCCTGGACGCTGTCTACAGATTCCTCAGATCTTCCTCCACACCTCCGACAGCCACCTCTGCCTCAACTGCTTCAGTGACCAACCCAATGATGCTGAGGTCGACATGGCTACGGCAAAGAGGTTGTACACTTGTTGCATCACTTATTACTATACATTCACGTCGATCCATTAGGGCTATTTTGGTTCAACGAAAAAACATAACAATAGGGAATTTTCCAATGGCACTCTACTATTCAATTATTCATGCATTTTGTTGAAAGGAATGAAGCAAAACTTCCACCTGGACCTACTTTTCAAAATCCTATGCATGACAACAAGACTAAGTGCATTAGTGCCAGAATAACATTCTAACTGTACACTCTTTCATATGGTTTCTCTTTATTTTGGCCATGTTTCTATGCATTCCTCTGCTCTTCCAATTCCTGTAAACCAAACACCCAAGTTGACAGATGCTCTGTTTACCATGTGCATTTTCCTATCCTATTCCGGTGTTTTTCCTATCCCTGCATTTTAAGAATCATGCAAGCCAAATGGGCCCTTACAGAATTACTTTAGTTACAGGTACGTGTCAAAGGGAACTTTGTGTGGTTTGTCCTGCTCCTGCCGCGACGTCGTCCACCTCACCTGAGCTGCTCCATCAACAGAAGAATCCACCAAACCAGACATCATGACTCATGACCATCTTTCGCCGCCTCAGATCTCCTTCCCTGCCGCCGGCACCCACCCTAACGGCGTCACCATCATCGACTCAGCAGATGAACGAGGAGTACACGGGTCCACAAGAGAGGTCGCACTCTTTTGTTCTGCTTATGTTATGCATTGCTTAAACTTACCTGCTACTTTATCATGCTATTCAGCTCTTGGGCTCCCAACTCAGGTCCAAATTAATGTTCAAACTTGAGTTCTAAATTAGTTGTGGGACATATATCGAGGCAGCAATGAATAGTATGTCTGTCTAATATCTGGTTCACCTAGGGTATGCCTATGTTGTTCATCTTGGGTTGGAAACAAATAGTAAAGCAATCATCATCTGTCTTTTTATTAATTTAAAGCAACCATCAGCCTGCTATCATTATTTTTGGATCCATCCACTAGTTGTTACCATCACTCTAAATTTCTGCATGCTCTCCTTACATAATCTCACCATATTTTTTCGTATGCATGTCAGATATTGTACACAGTCATGCTGAACATGTAGAGAAAAAGAGAAGAGTTTTGCGCGGCAATACAATGTCATGCAGACATCGCTCCATGGTGGGTTCAATGGCAAACCCTCCCCACCCCTCTCCAGATTGTAATCCAGAGGAAGATTTCTGTTCTGAGGCGGATTCAGACGCCGCTGACCACTCCTATTTACCCCCAAGGTGTTTGCTCTACCTTGGCATGATGATGTTAGGCATATCATGCATATGTTGCCTTGTAGTGCCTACTTTTGACATCATATATGTCATCTGCTTAGTTTAGACATGTTCTGTAATGCCACCTGTTTAGTTTCTATATCATATATGGGAATTATGCAATCTCATGTCTTTTAGCCAGCCATAATATATGTGAAATGTGCAATGCCATCCTGTTTAACCAGGCATCATATATTTGAATGATATCTTGCCCATCCTTTTCTTCATTACATTTCCATTTGTCGACAATGTTTGTACATTAAACTACTCTTCCTGTGAATCAGCCATTTGGGTGGGAGATGGAAAAATCTGGAGTGAAAACAAGGCCTTCAGAGAAGACAGTGCTACCTGTCAAAGCAGATCTCTTGTTGGGTCCCGATAGCTCCTCAAAGATGGATTCAGAGACAGATGACCAGTCCTATTCCCCTACTGAGGTGTATGCTCTAACTTGGCACGGTTATACTGCTCATATCATGCATATGGTGTCTTGCATTGCATAGTTTAGACATCATATACACAACACGATGTTCTTCGTTCAGACATCATATCGAATGCCCTCTATTTAGCATATAAATCACATATGTGAATTAAATGATGCGATCCTGATTACTTAGATAACATGTAGGTGAATTATGTCATGCAATCCTGTTTAGTTATTCATCATATCTTTGAATTATGTTATGCTATGCTATCTGTCGGATTTCGGGTTCCGGCAGACCCTTGAGGTTCGAACACTGGGGTGCGCGCGGAGATTTCGCCCTCTACCTACCTGCTCCTCGGTGACTCGCTAGGATCTAAACTACGAAACGTACAACACAAGAGGCACAAGGATTATACTAGTTCAGGCCACCATTGTAGTGCAATACCCTACTCCAGTATGTGGTGTGGTGGATTGCCTCTTGGGCTGATGATGAACAATACAAGGAAGAACAGCCTCGCGAGGGTCTGTTCTTGGCTGGTGCGATGAACTACTAGGGGGAGTTCAGTTGCTCTCTCTCTACTGGTTTCTTGGTGAGGATCTTGTCTATTCCAGATGCCTCTACCCAGGGGGTGGCTAGTCCTATTTATAGGCAAAGGCCCTGGGCCTCTTCCCAAATATTGAGCGGGAAGGGCGCCAACAATTGGCCATTTTGAAGGGGAACATCGGGTACACTTATCCTGACTAAAGTTGGTCCTCGCCTGTCAAAGGCTCTGGTGGTGACGCCTGCTTGGGCTCCACAATGACTTCCTCCCTGCCGTTGGGCTGGTCTTGGTCTCATTGCACCGAAATGGATGCCGTTGCTTGATGCTCTTGCCTGCGCTTGCTCTCTTTGCACCAAAGAGGAAAGGAGGACACTGCGCAGGCTGGCACCTGCCTGGCGCCCTTGGTCGTCATGGCTTGCGTCATGGGCACCTCGTGAGGTACCTTGCCTTGATCTCTCCGCCTCCTCGTGAGCCAGCCTGATGAGGCCGTGCCTGACGAAGCTCCTTGTCATTCGCCCCGCGAGGCTTGGTCCCTCGTGAGGGTCTTGAGCTTGTGTTGATGAAGATGGGCCGTGCTGGGCCGCCTTTGAGCCACGCCACAGGCCGCAGGCAGGCAAGTCTAGGGACCCCCGTTCCCAGAACGCCGACAGTAGCCCCCGGGCCCAAGGCACGCCCGGACTTGGCCGAGCAGAGAGGCGAAAGGGCAAGTGCGAAGCGCCGCGAGCCCTAACAGCCTGCGGCCTTGGGCGCCGCATGGCGGTTGATTGGACGTGGGCGGCACTGTTCCCCTACGCCTCCTTATTTTGTGCTATGCTAGGCGGACTCGTAGTCGCACACAGCCGCTCCCCTTTTCATTGCCCGAGCGTCCTCTGCCCTTCCTCCTCTCGAACTCCAGCTTCCGCTCCCAATCCAATCTCGAACCTTCCCTCCCCCTTCTGTTGCCATGGCTCCGACGAAGAAGGGAAGAGGGAAGAAGCCCATGCCTCCGACTCACTCACCGTTGCTGGCGGCCCCTGCCGTCGACTGGTCGATCATAATCAATCGAGAGGGCTTGGGCAAGGTCAGCTCGGCTCTGGCCACCATCTTCAACGAATGCAGGAGGACGACGGCCTGGCCCGCGTCTCGCTTCTCCATCGACAGGATAGTCACTGAGGTCCAGTATTTCGCCGATGCCCTGTGGGCGGGACTGGTTCCCCCCTTTTCCGATTTCTTCAACGCCGTCCTCTCCCACTATCAGATCCACATGATGCATCTGGGTCCTGAATCCATCACTCTTCTTGCGGTCTTCGCCTTTGTTTGTGAGGCAATGATGGGCATCCTTCTTTCGGTTGCCTTGCTGCACAACTTCTTCTCTCTGCGCCTTGTCGACCCCACCCAATGCTCAGGGTGCGTGAGCTTCATTGCTGCACCTGAGACTGCGGCTTCAGGGATCGACTTCAGTCTTCCTCCGCCCGCACCTGGGTTTCGCGAGCGGTGGTTGTATGTGGACGTAGGGGTGCCCAGCCCCCTGCTGGCGTCGCTTCGCGTTCTTGAGGGTGCTCGGCATGACGGCGCCCAAGGTGATGAATGAGTTCCTGCTACGCCGTGTTGCCCCTCTCCAACGCCATTCTCACCGAATGTGGGCCTTCAGCGGGTGTGAGGATCGTATGAGGCTCCAGGAAGAGGACCTGATGCCTGAAGCGCTGAGGAAGGTGCTTTTGGTCTTGACTAGGGACCCCACCCCCGGCAGCATCCGGCAAGGGGGGGCCTTGCTGTACCTCTGCCCGAATAGAAGCGACTTTGTGAATCAGATGCCCATCTTCAATGAATGGGGGCTGCGCCCCGCTGGCCTCCTAGGCCTCGCGAGAACCCAGTGGTAGTGACCGCCCTTGCAGTCGGCCAACGCGACTCTTCCTCAAGTGGCGGAGCAGTGAGGCATGAGCCACCAGAGGCCGAGGGGGCCTCCGCCGAGGTGACAGCGCTGGGCGGCGCTCATGAGGGAGCAGCCCTTGAGGCCCGTGCTGCTGTGGCTGAGGGCGGCGAGCAGCTGCCCGCAGTGCCTGCGGCTGAGGCCCCTAAGGCCCCAGCTACTCTTCTCGATGAGGTGACCGGCGGCGCGCGTCATGCAGACGCCCTTGACGCGGGTCGCCTTGACGCTTCTTCCTCATCGCAGGCTGACCCCTGCGCTCGACTCTTGGGTTGCTTCTGTGTGGACTTCGAGGCCCTCCGGAAGAGAAGGGAGGCCCTGGGTGACGATTACCCTTGTCGCCTGCTGAAGCGTAGGAAGTACTTCGCCACTGATGAGTAAGCCTTCTCCCTTCCCAGCTCCTGATCCTTCCGTTGCTTTTCCTGATTCTTGCTCCGCAGGGCCCTTCCCGCCGAGCTCACGGAGATGACTGAGGAGCCATCCACCTTGTCTCCACCCTCTCCACCATCTTCGAGCAATCCGAGTAGCAGAGCCCTTGCGGTGAGGCCGGTTGGAGAGACAAACCATCCCGAGGCGCATCGCGACCCTGCGCGCCTCGCGGCCTTTCCTCGCGAGCCTTCTCATGGCATAGCCAGCCTGCCGTGGACTTCTTGTCTGGTCGTGGATCGTGATTGGCTGGGGTACTCCCTTCCCTCTTCATTTGGGGATGGACTGGCTCCAGGACGGGCTTCCAGTGAGGCGTTCCCGGTCGCCTCGAGGGCGCCAGCCCCCAGCCCCCTGCCCGGAGGGGGAGTGTTGATTCGTGCCCCCCCCGGCACTCACTTGGGGCGGATGATGGTGTGGAAGACGTACTCGAGCATGCCTGGGAGCATCGCGCTCTTTGCCAAGGGTTTCTTCGGAGGGCGGCTGACGCGGTGAGCCTGCTTGGTGAAGAGCTCGCTGATGAGGACGTGCGCCTTGAGGCCGACGGCCTGCGCCTAGTCACAGAGAGGCGCGAGCTGGAGGCGGCTGTCGCCCTCGCGCGCTATCAACGCGATCTTGATGATGAGGAGGCCAAGATGTCGCTGGCGGCCTCTCGGGAGGTCCGTTCCCGGGTTGTCGAGGAGGCTCGGTAAGCTGACCGGCGGCGAGAGGCGATGGAGGAGCGGGCGCGGGAACTCCTGGCCCGGTGCCGCTCACTAGAGGAGCAGGTGGAGCTGCGCGAGGCAGCCCTCGCATCGATGAAGGTGGCTTCAGGTGACCCAGCGGAGCTCCAGAAGCGTGAGGAGGCGCTGATGCTGGAAGCCGTTGAACACGCACGCGAGTATGAACGCCTGGAGACAAGGGAGCGCTTGGCGACGCAGGCGGACGATGATGTTGCTGCGCTGGAAGCCCGTGTCCTGGAGGAGGTCGGATGTCGGGTGGCGACGGCGCGCTTGAACCTCGAGCACGAGTTCGAGGAGAGGCTGGGGTTGATCCGGACCGAGGCTGAAGGTAGGACCGCTGTCTTGAGGGTCAAGCTGGAGGAAGCGACGCGGCGGGTCGATGCTTTGCGGGCCGCACTTGAGGTGGCGCAGGGGGAGTCAACTACCTCCCATTCCGAGGTGCTTCTCCTTTGCCAATGGGTGGACGAGGCTGAGGCTGTCGCGCGCCAGAATGCGGACGAGATACGCCGGCGGCGGATCTTGGAGCATGAGCACGGCCCCATGCTCACCACGCTTCGGGAGAGAGCCAACACAGCCTTGGGTAACATCTGCGAGACGGCTGTTGGCGAGCCGCACACAGTTAACTACGCCGGCAACCTTCAATTCTTCACCGATGTGGTGACGCAGCTGGAGGCGCAGTCGGTCAGAGCCGACAGGTTGGTGGATGAGAGGAGCTGCGCCCTGCTCGGGCGCGCCTTTTCTCGCGTCTTCAGCCATCTCCGGAACATGGATCCCCACTTCGACTTCAACGCTGCCATCACCCCAGTCCCCCAGGCCGTCCGGGACGACCTGGCGCACTGGGTGGAAGACAACATGGACGCTCTCGTCCGGGCCTTCGCTTCAGACAATGACGACGTGATCATGGCCGCCAATGAGGGCGGCATGGTGAACGGGCCTGACGCCGCTGATGGCAATGTAGAGGGTGATGGCGAGGCCAGCGACGCCAGCAACAGTTCGGGCGGTGCTCCGAAGGATGCATTGGGGGATTTATCCGACTGACCGCGTATCGTTCCTGTCTCCTTACCCTGCATGAATAGAACTCAGGTTTTGACCTGATGGTTGTAAGAGCATTTTGGGAGGGGTGCCCCTCATGTAAAACTCATGTTCAGCGTACTAGTGGATGCTACATCACCCGTACACCCGCGCTAAGTGGTTGGCTAGGCGACGAGCTGGCTGGCTAGTTTACCTTTGTCCCGTGCGGGCCCTGAGATAGCTTGTAGGAGGCTGTGGTGTCTCGAGTGTTTCCTGATCGAATCCGTAGGATCGGCAGTAGAAGCCTCCTGAGAGGACACGACGACGGCAGTCTGGGCTGCACGCAAGCTAGGCCAGACTCGACTCGCGAGGGGCTCACGAGGGGAGGCAGCTGAGGCGAAGTGGTAACCGAAACGTGAGAGATTGCTGAACGAGACTAAGCACCCCTTCCCCAAACACACGCAAATCTCAAATTCGAGTCCAACTGAAATCCAGCGGGGGAATGCGACAACCAAGGGAAAAGCAATGAAAGCAGAAAAAAGGCCGCGTCTGGCACCTTGCGCCACACTCTAGTGCCATCAACAATGACCGGAAACCAGGACGCCGCCGATGGGGTAGAGCGGTCGCCAGCGGTTCCCCCGACGACCACGGGTCCTCTGCCAGGGGCAGGCACTGAGACACCTCCCCAGCGGAGGGCCTACCTCCTGAGAACGCCTTGCACCGAACACCACGGTGGTGATGCCGGATCCCGACCCCTCTCATGCAGCCCCCGACGCCCTCCTCCTGAGGGGTAGGAGACCGCGGGAGCAGGGCAGTTGCTCGCTGCAGCGACCTGCACCTCCTGCGATTCATGATTAGCGTATGCCTGCTCCTGGGGAATTAGCGGTACCTGATAATCGTCGCTTCTAGCGTGGCCGGTGGGGCCGTCCCGGGGCTCCTGGAAGAGCTCAGCTTCTGGCGCCTCGTCCCCCAGCTTGGGCTGAGGAGCGAGCCTTGTTCGCCATCATGCGGGTGCCCTTGGTCCATCATGTGGGGCACGTATTCTTCTGGGGCCGTCATCCCGAAGGCCGCGCCATAATGCTCCGCGTGCCATGTAGCTCTGCTTGATGTGCCCACCTGGGGGTGGTAGCGCGGCGGCCCACTGGGGCCATGGGTCGCGACGAGTCCTTCTTCGCTGGCCGGGAGCGGAGTCAGGGCTGCCGCTGGCCCGGTGCTGATAGCCTCGCTAGTGTTGGAGTAGCCTTGGAGCCCGTGGGCGCGCGTGGAGCCCCCGCGCGGGCCGCCCTGGACCTGAGATGGGAGCTGGGTGGAGAAGGGGTGAGCCCCCGAGGCGGCAAAGCCCAGGAGCTCTGCCACCCGCTCCAGCAACACGTCACGGCCGCCCTCCAACAGCCTGCACTGCAGTAACTCTCGGGCCACCATGAGCGCGGCCCTTCAGTTCGCCTGCTCCCGGCGGGTGTACGGCGTCGTGGCCGCGGCGTGATTGGAGGCCCTTGCTGCCGACCGCGCCTACCGCAGCGTGAGAGCTATCGAAGCCTGTCCGCGTCACCCATGGCCCGCAGTGCCCTGCGGACCGCGAGCTGCCTGGGGCATGGGGTCGCCCGAGGCGAGCGGCTCTGCGCGGGCGGGCCAAGCCGCCCAGGTTTCAGGGTTGCCCGCCTGGTCGTCGGGCATGGTGATGATGATGCAACGGGACGCGAGGTGGCAGAAGGTGGATCCCGGCACACCCCTACCTGGTGCGCCAAATGTCGGATTTCAGGTTCCGGCAGACCCTTGAGGTTTGAACACTGGGGTGCGCGCGGAGATTTCGCCCTCTACCTACCTGCTCCTCGGCGACTCGCTACGATCTAAACTACGAAAGGAACAACACAAGAGACACAAGGTTTATACTGGTTCAGGCCACCATTGCGGTGTAATACCCTACTCTAGTGTGTGGTGTGGTGGATTGCCTCTTAGGCTGATGATGAACAATACAAGGAATAGCAACCTCGCGAGGGTCTGTTCTTGGCTGGTGCGATGAACTACTAGGGAGAGTTCAGTCGCTCTCTCTCTACTGGTTTCTTGGTGAGGATCTTGTCTATTCCAGATGCCTCTACCCAGGGGGTGGCTAGTCCTATTTATAGGCAAAGGCCCTAGGCCTCTTCCCAAATATTGAGCGGGAAGGGCGCCAACAATTGGCCATTTTGAAGGGGGACATCGGGTACACTTATCCTGACTAAAGTTGGTCCTCGCCTGTCAAAGGCTCTGGTGGTGATGCCTGCTTGGGCTCCACAATGACTTCCTCCCTGCCGTTGGGCTGGTCTTGGTCTTGTTGCACCGAAATGGGTGCCTTTGCTTGATGCTCTCGCCTGCGCTTGCTCCCTTTGCACCAAAGAGGACAGGAGGACACTGCGCGGGCTGGCACCCGCCTGGCGCCCTTGGTCGTCATGGCTTGCGTCATGGGCACCTCGTGAGGTACCCTGCCTTGATCTCTCCGCCTCCTCATGAGCCAGCCTGATGAGGCCATGCCTAAGGAAGCTCCTTGTCATCCGCCCCGCGAGGCTTGGCCCCTCGCGAGGTCTTGAGCTTGTGTTGATGAAGATGGGTCGTGCTGGGCCCCCTTTGAGCCACGCCGCAGGCCGCAGGCAGGCAAGTCTGGGGACCCCCGTTCCTAGAACGCCGCACTATCCAGTTTAGATAGACATCATATATGTGAAATTATGTCAACTATTTCATGCCCTCTTTTTTCCACACTATCTATTGCATCTGTCTCTCATACAATGTCTGTACATTCAACTATGTTTCCTGTTTATCAGCCATTTGAATTTGAGCGGGTGATGCCAGTATCTAGCGGAATAAAAACACGGTCTTCAAATAAAACAGTGCTACCTCTTGGTGGAGATAGCACCCCGGTTGTACATGCACAAGAACCAGTCTTACCACACGTAACCCAAACTCTCGCAGATTGTACCCCTACTGCGATGGACAGAGAACCAGCTTCACCCAATCTAACCCCAACCCCATCCGATAGTAACCCAGTTCCTGTTGACACAGTACCATCTCCACCACAGAGCACCCAAAAAAGAGCAGTTAGTAAGGCAGCTCCAGTGCCCAAAGGGCCAGTACTTTCACGGCAAACCCCAACTCCACCAGTTAGTACGCCTATTCCTGTGGAGGAAGCACAACCAGCCAGTCGTAGTTTAGCATCTATCACATTTGATGTTGTTAAATCGTATGTGCGTATCTTCCCATCTTGGTAATATTATACTGAAGATGAAGGAAAATGCCAGTTGCAGGTGTTTGTCCAAGAGTTATGTGTAAGTAATGTTATTCATGGCAATTACTTTGCTTCGTCCCATACATCCTACCTCCATGATGGTTGTAATACAGCAAATTTTCCCATTTTTCTCTATAGAGAAGGACCAATTTGGAAACTCAGGATGAGGTAACCTGTGCTAATACCTCTGCTATCTTCAAGAATGCTTGGTGGCAGTATCGGAATTACCTGAAGAAAACGTACTTCACCAGCAAAGAAACTTGTCAAATTCCCTTACGTTCTCTTGAGACACATTTATTGGACGATGACTGGGAACACCTTGTTCTGTACTGGTCCCGAACCAAGAATGTGGTAAGGTCTATGAGCTCATTTTCTATTTTTAAGTATTATATTCTTGCATCTTACTGTACTCTGTTCATGTAGAACAAGTGCCTAAACCTGAAGAACAACTGTTCTAATTTAAGATTCCATTGCTATCATAGTTCAAAAAAGCGCTAGACGTTAATTGTGCGTTTTGGCACCGCCTTGCACTTTACTGACCAAAGTGCATGCTTATGTGCAGTTATGCACAGATTAAGCATAGTTATGTGCAATGCGTTTTGCCAACGCCTAGAGCGTAGGCACGCTTAAGCGCTCGCTTAGGCGCGCCTTCTTTTAACTATGATTGCTTTGCTCTTGTATCACTATATTTACTGATATAAACTTATTTTTAAATTGACGGATCCAATCGAAACTCCAATGGCACAACAGGTATGTTCACGCATGTTTCTTTAACATGTTTGCTCTTATCAATAGCTCTTCTGATTTCAATTTCAATTGTGTGTACAGTTGACTTTCATATCATGCACATTACTAGCATCACAACAGAGCCAATAGTGTTGTTGTACATGTAGACCCGTGGTACCCATCTGAAATCTTGTTGTACCGTGTAGTTTCCCACGCTTTGTACTCTTTCACTGCTCCTTTGTCTTCAACTGCTATGATTTGAACCGTGTCTCTATTTTGATTTGGCAAGACAATGCAGTGACCATAGGACATAGATATATGTTTGTTTGATGCGTTTATTATGTACTAGTACTTGGCAATAGAAGACTTGGTAGTTTAATCCTGTCCACCTTACTAATGAACTGGTTCAACGAAATGAGTTTCATATACTAGTACATGCTAAACTTGTTATGTGTCTGCTTGTTTCTTCTTTTAGAATGCTGACAGAATATTGGGGAAGAGTGCCTTATTAAGCAATGGTAAAGGAAGTAATGCAGATAAGGTTCAGGATAGTGACACATCCTTGTTGGTGATACGTCTCCGTCGTATCTATAATTTTTTATTGTTCCATGCCAATATTATTCACTTTCATATACTTTTTGGCAACTTTTTATATTATTTTTGGGACTAACATATTGATCCAGTGCCCAGTGCTAGTTCCTGTCTGTTGCATGTTTTATGTTTCGCAGAATATCCATATCAAACGGAATCCAAACGGGATAAAAACGGACGGAGCTTATTTTTGGAAAATATGGAAAATTCCAGAAGAAAAATCCACGCAAGACGGTGCCCGAGGTGGTCACGAGGCAGGGGGCGCGCCCTCATCCCCAGGGCGCGCGGCCTACCCTCGTGAGCCCACCGTAAGGCGGTTGATGCTCTTCTTTTTCCGCAAGACAGATAATATTCGGGGAAAAATCACGGAAAAGGTTTCAGGCCAATCGGAGTTACGGATCTCCATATATACGCGAAACGGTGAAACAGAGCCAGAGGCCAACGCAGAGAACGCAGAAACAGAGAGATAGATCCAATCTCGGAGGGGCTCTCGCCCCTCCCAAGCCATGGGAGCCAAGGAACAGAGGGGAAACCCTCCTCCCATCTAGGGAGGAGGTCAAGGAAGAAGAAGAAGGAGGGGGGCTCCCTCCCCCTCGCTTCCAGTGGCGCCGGAATGCCGCCGGTGGCCATCATCATCACCGCGATCTTCACCAACACCTCCGCCATCTTCACCAACATCTCCATCACCTTCCCCCCTCTATCTACAGCGGTCCACTCTTCCGCAACCCGCTGTACTCTCTACTTGAACAAGGTGCTTTATGCTTCCTATTATTATCCAATGATGTGTTGCCATCCTATGATGTCTGAGTAGATTTCTATTGTCCTATGGGTGATTGATGAATTGCTATGATTGGTTTGAGTTGCATATTTTATTGGTGCTGTCCTATTGTGCCCTCCGTGTCGCGCAAGCGTGAGGGATTCCCGCTGTAGGGTTTGCAATATGTTTATGATTTGCTTATAGTGGGTTGCGTGAGTGACGGAAACACAAACCCGAGTAAGTAGGTTGTTTATGTATGGGATAAAGGGGACTTGATACTTTAATGCTATGGTTGGGTTTTACCTTAATGAATCTTTAGTAGTTGCGGATGCTTGCTAGAGTTCCAATCATAAGTTCTAGAGAAAGTATGTTAGCTTATGCCTCTCCCTCAAATAAAATTGCAATAGTGATTACCGGTCTAGTAACATAGTCAGTTGCCTAGGGACAATTCCACAACTCCTATCACCACTTTTCCACACTCGCCATATTTACTTTAGTTGTGTCTTTATCTAAACAACCCTTACTTTTTATTTACGTGTTCTTTATTATCTTGCAAACCTATCCTTTCACACCTACAAAGTACTTCTAGTTTCATACTTGTTCTAGGTAAAGCGAACGTCAAGCCTGCGTAGAGTCGTATCAGTGGCCGATAGGACTTGAGAGAGTATTTGTTCTACCTTTAGCTCCTCGTTGGGTTCGACACTCTTACTTATCGAAAGAGGCTACAACTATCCCCTATACTTGTGGGTTATCAAGACCTTTTTCTGGCGCCGTTGCCGGGGAGTCATAGTGTGGGGTGAATATTCTCGTGTGTGCTTGTTTGCTTCATCACTAAGTAATTTTTATTTGCTGTTCTTAGTTGTTCTCTATCTTTAGTTATGGGTAGGAAACGCAAAATACCAAAAAAAATAGTTGTACCTGCTGAACCAATGGTTGAAGAACCACTCAAAATCTATCGCACTTCTGAAGCTTATTACTTGGATCATCTTCGATCCCTTTGTGCTCGTGCTGAAACCCTGTCGGTGTACTAGAGTTGGGGTACCCTAGTATCCCGAACTTGTGCACGGGCAGTCGCAGCGCCCCGCGGCAAGGCTTGCCGGGTGACCGCCAAGGCCCTCCGTGGTTCCTTTGGAGCCATTCAAGAACAATGTGTTCAAGACAAGAAGACAAGGCCCCGGCAAGAGGAGCTTGCCGGGAAGGCCAACCAAGGCATCTCAAGGAACTTGCCGCAACGTGCCACGCGTCCCGGCAAGGCCCAGTGATCGACAAGCTTCCGGACGCGACGAGACAATGACCGCGGCAAGGCGTTTGCCGCGGCAAGCTACCACCCCGTACCCACGCTCTAGCACATCCACCAACGTGTCGCCCTGGGGCCTTGTCAGGCGCGTGTGGCGAGAAGCTGTGCAGCCAGCGGTGCGCGGTGGTAAGCGGCGCTGACAAGATTGCCATCGTGGCAAGCGGTGGCGCCCCTGACGGTCACTTTTCTGCACTGTTTGGGCGATGCAGACGGGCATTTAATGCTTTTGTCCCCTGCCGTCAGGGTTAGGTATGATACACTATGCAAGTAGTTGTACCAACCACAACTCCTTTTACATTTTTTACCCTTATCTGTGTTGCCACCTGTCGGTGACCCCTTGAGCATATAAAAGGAGGCCCATGCACAACGTAGAGGAGGGTTCGAAACCTAAAAGCACTCACGCTCGGTCTCGTTAGCAGCTGAGGTGTACTGTAGCACTCCACGCTCCCGAGCAAGAACGCAATACAATCAGACAAGCAGCAGTAGGAGTATTATCTCTCCGTAGAGCTCCGAAGCTAGGTAAATCGCTCGCGTGCTTCGCCTCGATCTGCTCTTTGCGCGATCTCCGCCCCCCCGCCGAACCGAAAGGGGCCCGGTCCGCCGGCCCCATAGGTGTCTGTTCGCACGACATCTTTGGCGCTCCAGGTAGGGGGCGTCGAGGTTGTGTGAACCTGATCCGGCGTTCACGCGAGCCAGATCTTCATCTTCTTCATCGACATGCCACCGAAGAAGAAGGCTTCAGAGGTGGCTGCTCCGTCCACGTTGATCCCACCACCACCGGAGCAAACGGGTGGTGGGGTAGACACCGACGGAGGAACGGGCGTCGACGAGGGAGCTCACGGTGCTGCCAGGTCCAAGGACAAGGCGGCGCAGACCTCGGCGTCCGTGCATGCACCGCATCCATCCCAAGAGGCGCGGGACCGATAGCGTCGTGGTACTCGCGGTACCATACGCTCGTTGGACCAAGATCGAGCTGGTGGATCTCGGGGCGCTCAAGACCAGCATGCACGCCAGCATGCTGGCACGAGCAAGACACGGTCGCCTGGACAGGATACTGCTCCTTCCAACCCAGTTGGGAGTCCGAGCATATCCCGCTCCTCGCACCGTTCGCCGCCGCCACCGAAGACTCCAGAAGAAGCGTTGGCCCGAGCTCAACTGCTCCTGGATTACCCTCCAACAGCGGACAAGATCAACGATTGGAGGGCCACTGTTCAGAGTCTTATCGGCTTCGCCAACAGCGACACTCCATGGCAACCGAGCACATCAAAGCCGCGGCAAGACTGCCAGGCACGAGCCGATGGTGACAAGACCGGTGGGGGTGCAACCACCGTGCACTCTCCGCCCCGAAGGCCAAGATCGCCGACTCGCCAAGTCAACCTCGACAGCGACTCCACCGCATCGTCAGATCCTCGAGCTCGTCGCGATCAGCGCCAAGTTCTTCACGAACGACAGCAAGAAGACGCTCGTACTCGCATCGAGCGCCGAAGAGAAGCGCGGCGTCAATCGGACCAGCGCGCTGGGCCCAATGTCGACATGCATGCGCTAGGGGAACCAGGCGACTTGCCGTACGCGGTAGGTTGCCCTGCGTTCACTCATGAGGTGCGGCAAGTCCAGTGGCCCAGCACGAAGAATTTCAAGCCAGACGTACCAGAGAAGTACGACGGCAAGACGCATCCGTCGGAGTTGCTCAGCATCTACACCATCGCGGTGCAAGCTGCCGGGGGACGGGACGACAAGATCCTTGCCAACTACTTCCCGCTGGTGCTCAAGCCCAATGTCAGATCCTGGCTCATGCACTTGCCGGAAAACTCCATATCCTCATGGGCAGATCTATGCCATCAGTTTGTCGGCGCCTTTACAGGCGGCCACAAACCTCATGGCCAAGAGAGCGACCTTCATATACTCGTCCAGAAGGAAGGAGAGTCCCTGCGCAAGTACATTCAGAGATTCAGCAGTGTACAGCACAACATCACAGATGTCCACCCCACCGCGGTCATCAGCGCGTTCCATCAGAACGTGCGTAACCGCAGGATGCGGGAGGAGATGACGATGTGCAAGATTAGAGACGTCAGTGAGCTATATGCCCTGGCAGACAAGTGTGCACGTGCTGAGGAAGGGAGGAGACTGCCCGGAGAGAATACAGGAGCAGGAGGATCTGATAGCGAGGATGCCGCCCCGGCAAAGAGAAACCGGCGGCAGAACAACAGGAAGAGGAAAGGCAAAGACGTGCTAGTTGTTGAGCAGTCCGGCAACGGAGGTGGCGCCGAGAAAGCCAAAGCTGGTACCCCCGGCGAGGCTGTGGCGGTCGCCGACAAGCAGGGCGGCTCCGACAAGCAGTACTGCAAGATCCACCGCACCAAGGGCCATGATCTCCAGAGCTGCAAGAAGGTCGAGCAGCTTGTCGAGTAGCAAAAGGCTGAGTACGAGCGACGCGACAAGGAGAAGGCCCAAGAAGGTGCTGGGGAATCCGGCAAGAAACGTCCTGACCGAGGAGGACGCCGCGGCAAGGCCAAGCAGCGGCAAGGAGACAGGCCTCCCCGTGGCCGCGACAAGGATGAAGATGACGACGAAGATGAAGATATGGATGATGACGAGGACGATGAGTAGGAGTTCCAGAAAGCCACAGAGGTCCTGTGCGTTGACGGCGGTGCTTCTCTGCATACTTCACACCGCCAGCTCAAGCAGTGGGTGCGGGAAGTCAATGCGGCAGAACCACCCGTCGAGTCACGCAAGCCTCTGAAATGGTCCAGCACGCCTATCATCTTTGATATTGAGGACCACCCTGATCGCATAACCGCGGTCGGGTGCTTGCCGATGTTGGTTTCACCGACTATCTGCAACCTCAAGGTCACAAAGATGCTAGTTGATGGCGGGGCTAGCTTGAACCTGATCTCCTCCGCGGTACTCCAGAAACTCCAAATCCCTGACAGCGAGCTCGAAGAGACCGGCACATTCCAAGGAGTCAATCCGGGAAGGAGCAAGCCGAAGGAAAGATCACGTTGCCGGTGACATTTGGCAGCGAGCTGAACTTCAGGACTGAGAGGGTCACTTTTGACGTTGCCGACTTTCCATTGCCTTACAATGGGATACTCGGTCGTCCAGCACTCGCCAAATTCATGGCGGCCTCTCACTATGCATACAAAGTGCTGAAGATGCCCGGCCCGATAAGTGTCATCTCTGTCCCTGGCGACAAGAAGGATGCTCTTATCTGCACCGACAAGATCTACCGGGAAGCAGAAGCCGCAGCAGAACGCAAGTCACTTGCCGCTGAAGCTCCCGGGGGGAAGAAGAAGACCAAGTCCGGCAAGAGTTCTGATGCCCACTCCGGCAAGCGCACCTCTTCGGAGTGCTGCGCTACCGTCGAGGACGCACCATCGAGCTCCGCCGGCAAGTGTAAGAAGATGATGACAGCTTCACCAGAGACCAAGAAGGTGTCCGCCAAGGAGGACGGCACTGGTGGTACCTTCACCATCAGTGCCACGCTCGACCCTAAATAGGAAAGCGCGCTTGTTGCTTTCCTGCGGGCGAACGTCGACGTGTTTGCGTGGCAACCGTCTGACATCCCCGGTGTTCCCAGGAAAGTAATCGAGCACCATCTTGCCGTCTGTCCTCATGCGCGGCCCGTCAAACAGAAGGTCAGGAAACAAGCAGTGGAGCGCCAAGAATTTATCACAGAAGAAATCAAGAAATTGGAAGCAGCAGGCCTTGTCAGAGGAGTGCTCCATCCCACGTGGTTGGCCAATCCTGTAGTCGTGCGCAAGGCAAACGGGAAATGGAGGCTTTGTATCGACTTTACTGATGCTAATAAAGCTTGTCCCAAAGACCCATTTCCCTTGCCGCGCATTGACCAGATTGTTGACTCCACAGCTGGATGTGATTTGCTTTCATTTCTTGACGCATATTCAGGATACCATCAGATCTTCATGGCAGAAGAAGATGAGGAGAAGACCGCATTCATCACTCCATGTGGCACATACTGTTTTGTATGGATGCCTTTCGGATTAAAGAATGTTGGTTCAACATTTGCAAGGGTAGTCCATGACGCTTTTGAGCCACAACTACACAGAAATGTAGAAGCCTACATGGATGACATAGTGGTCAAGAGCAAGGACAGGGCAACTCTGATTCAAGATTTAGATGAAACCTTCACAAATCTGCGCAAGATCAACCTCAAGCTTAACCCCGAGAAGTGTGTGTTTGGAGTCCCCTCTGGCAAGCTTCTCGGGTTCTTCGTGTCTCAGCGGGGAATTGAAGCCAATCCCGACAAGATCAAGGCCATTGAGCAGATCGAAGCACCAAAGCGCATCAAGGATGTACGAAGGCTTGCCGGTTGCGTGGCTGCTCTCAGCAGGTTTATTTCTAAGTTTGCTGAGCGTGCCCTGCCATTTTTCAAAATATTGAAAAAGGCGTCCAATGAAATGGACTCCAGAAGCGGAGGCTGCGCTGCAGGACTTGAAGAGATACCTGTCCTCCACTCCAATACTTGTCGCACCTAAGCCACAAAAGAAGTTGTTGTTGTATATAGCGGCAACCAATCAAGTGGTTAGTGCTGCGTTAGTAGCGGAGAGGGAGGCGGATGATGAGCCAGCAACCACGGCAGATGCATCCAGCGACAAGCAAGGGGCTTCACCGAGAAGCTCTGGTCCCGACAAGGGTGGATCTGCGCAGGCGCATGAGGAGATGCAGAAGAAAATGGTGCAGCACCCAGTTTACTTTGTCAGTTCCCTTCTGCAGCGGGCTAGGTCAAGGTACTCTGGTGTGCAGAAATTGCTTTTCGGCCTTCTCATGGCCTCGAGAAAGCTGCGCCATTACTTCCAAGCACATGAGATCACAGTTGTCACTCGCTTTCCGCTGAAGAGGATACTGCAGAATCCAGAAGCAACAGGCAGGATTGTCGAGTGGGCACTGGAACTATCAAGCTTTGGCCTCAAGTTTGAGAGCACTTCAACCATCCAGAGCCGAGCACTGGCAGAATTCATAGCAGAATCGACGCCAACACCAGATGAAGAAATTCCAGAAACGAGCATCCCCGTCAAGGAAGCAAACAAAGAGTGGCTCATGTACTTTGATGGTGCCTTCTCGCTGCAAGGCGCCGGTGCGGGCGTGCTGCTTGTCGCGCCCACCGGAGAGCACCTCAAGTACGTAGTCCAGATGCACTTTCCCAAGGAGCAAGCAACAAACAATACTGCAGAGTATGAAGGTTTGCTTGCCGGTCTCAGGATCGCGGCAGACCTTGGGATTAAGAGGCTCATTGTCAGGGGTGACTCACAGCTTGTCGTCCGCCAAGTGAACAAGAATTATCAGAGTCCGTTGATGGAAGCTTACGTTGATGAAGTGAGAAAGTTAGAACAACACTTTGTTGGCCTACAGATGGAACATGTTCCGAGAGCTCAGAACGACATCGCCAATGGCCTGTCAAAGTGCGCCGCACTTAAGTTACCTGTGGAACCATGGATCTTTGTGCTCAAGCTGACTCAACCATCTGTGACGCCATCAACTGGACAGAGCAAGAAGAGAAAGTTGATTTCTGGTGACTATTTCCCGGCAGAGCTCCCCGAACCCGCCACCAAGAAGCTCCCCAAGATCAACACCAAGGGTACTGAGGAGCAGTCTGCTCCGGCAAGACATAGGGTTTGTTCCGTTGAAGCAGACGCTCCTGACAAGTTTTGCTCCGGCAAGCTTGTCGGGGAACGTCAAGCTCCGGCTGAGCCGCAAGTTCTCGCCGTAGAAGCGGATGTTCCCGCAACAGCATATGTGCCTTTAGTCCTTGTTGTCGAGCCGCAAGCTCCAGCATGGGCACAGCAGATTGTCCGTTTCCTTCAGACAGGAGAACTTCCCGAAGAGCAAGAAGAAGCGGAAAGAGTAGGCCGACAGTCAAGTATGTACCAGTTTGTCGACAGCACACTGTACAGAAGAAGACTCAACGGTGTGAAATTGAAGTGTATTCCCCGGGAAGACGGACAAAAGCTGTTGGCGGAGATACATGGAGGCATATGTGGTCACCACATTGGCGCAAGAGAACTTGCCGGCAAGGCGTTCCGGCAAGGTTTCTTTTGACCGACAGCCCTCCAGGATGCAACTGCACAAGTAACCAAGTGTGAAGCGTTCCAGTTCCATTCCAAGCAGATACACTAGCCAGCTCAAGCTCTCCAGACGATCCCTTTATCCTGGCCATTTTCAGTCTGGGGGCTCGACATCCTCGGCCCCTTTCCCCGAGCTGTCGGGGGCTTTGAGTACTTGTACGTTGCCATCGACAAGTTCACAAAGTGGCCGGAAGTGGAAGCAGTGAGGAAGGTGACAGCACAGTCAGCAGTCAAGTTCTTCAGGTCGATTGTTTGCCGTTTCGGGGTCCCTAACAGGATCATCACCAACAACGGCACGCAATTCACGAGCCGCACCTTCATGCAGTACGTCCAAGATCTTGGCGCCAAGGTCTGCTTCGCTTCTGTTGCTCACCCGAGAAGCAACGGTCAAGCGGAGAGGGAAAATGCTGAAGTGTTGCGCGGGCACAAGACCAGGACTTTCGACAGGCCGCACAAGTGCAGAAAGAACTGGATTGAGGAGCTGCCGGTGGTTCTTTGGTCGATCAGGACGACGCCAAATCGAGCCACTGGCCAGACACCTTTCACTCTAGTCTATGGAGCAGAGGCAGTTCTCCCCACGGAACTCGTATACGGGTCGCCTCGAGTGCTCTCTTATGATGAGCTTGAGCAAGAGCAGCTGCGACAAGATGACGCGCTGCTCCTTGAGGAAGACCGTCTTCAGGCTGCTGTACGAGCTGCTCGATACCAGCAAGCTTTGCGCTGCTACCATAGCCGCAAAGTTAATGCCAGAAGTCTCGAGGAAGGCGACCTTGTTCTTCGGCGCGTTCAGTCTGCCAAGAATTCCAACAAGTTGACACCGAAGTGGGAAGGCCCTTACCGGGTGAAACAAGTCACTAGGCCTGGCGCTGTCCGCCTTGAGACCGAAGATGGCTTTCCGGTGAGCAACTCCTGGAACATTGAGCATCTTCGTAAGTTTTACCCGTAAGGTGCGGTTGCCGAAACCTATTCCGGCAACCACCTTTTGTACAAGACTTGCCGTTGTTGCATGTAATCCTTTGTACAAAGCCGGGCGCAGATCCCGTGCATAAATAAAGCTCATGTGCTCCGCACATCCTGTCAATTTCATGCTTTCTATTTGTTGCATGTGTTATCTGACACTTTGTGCAGCACTTACCCCAGTAAGCAATAACGAGCCGTAAGGCTCCATAACGTTATTTTCTCTTCTTTCTTTTTCTCAAAGAAAGGGAAGGTTCCCTCGCCCACAAGTTTGCCGGGGGGAAGGAGAAGATAATGGTGTGGACCAGGCGTCGTTCAAGGAAGATTCTCCTTACCGGGAAGCAAGCGACAGAAAAGCTAAGTTGCCAAAGTTTGAGCAATCAGTTTTAAAATTTTTAAGTTATCTTCCTCGAACGACCGTACTTTGTATGGAAAACCTGTGCGCGGAGGAACCAACTCGTAGCTAGTTGCGCCCTTACTTTGTTTCGAGTCCGCTCAACAACTTAAGTGAGCTGCGACTAGTTGCGACAAGGTTTCTTGTCGGAAGCAGCACCGCCAGCAGGCTGCTGACGTCCCGCACTCAACGCTCGCGGCTAAGGTGCCTGCACCGGCAAGTTCCCTAAAAGCGTAGGGCAAAAACATACAAAGGAAGGAATCAAGTAAAGGAAATAACATAGCAATCGATACCCAAAATCTTGTCGCAGTTCTAACAGATTGTTCTCGTAACATGACTAGCAGCGGCAAGAAAAGAAGAAAACGAGCGGCCTAATCTACGCGGTCGCCATCAACCCTCTTGACCTCGTTTACCTTGTCCACAATGGGTGCGACAAGGGCCTTGAGCGCTTCCAGATCAGCATCCGGAGGCAGCTTCCTGAGGACGTTGGTGAGGTTGAGGCCCGGGTTGCGGAAGGCCACCTTCACCAACACCTTTTGAAGAACTCTCGCGCAGATCGTGCGCGACTCGTCGGCCAGCTGCTTTGGGATCCTTTCCCGGAGTCGCTGGAGGGCCGTCGCCACGCCCTTGAAGAACAAAGTGAGCTTGGCGCTGGGTTGGAGGTTCTCGTCGGAGGAGTACCCGAGATCCTCCACCCCCAGCTGCGCCAGCTCCCCGTCAATGGCTGCGGCAATGTTCACGAGACCCTCTGTCCAGAGCTCCACAGTCTCCCTGGAGGTGTTCTGGGTGACAGAAGCACTCGCCAGCAGCTCCTCGTTGGCCTTGATCTCCTCCTTCAAGGCCACCTCCCGCTCCTTGGCGTCGTCTAGCGTCTTGGTCAAAGTGGTCAGCTTCAACTCAAGATCTGCGTTGGAGTCCTTGGCGGCGCTAAGCTCCTTGCCCTTCTCGATGAGACGACCCTGCAGCTCGCCATGGGCGAAGGCGTCCTTCTCGCGCTCACGCTTGAGCGCGGCAAGCTCTTCACCGCTCGTCTTGAGATCGGCCTCCAGCTGAGCCACCTTCGTCTCCAGCTCCTTCTTGGCAGCCTCGGCAGCTGCGGCCGCGTCCTTTGCTTCCTTGAGAGCCCCGCCAAAAGTTTGCTCGCGCGCGGCAAGCTCCTCCTCGTGGCTGTCAAGGTTGACCTTCCGCTGCGCCAACTCGCCTTCCCGCGCAAACAGCTCCTCGGCGGCAAGCCGCTGTTGCTCTTCGGCTTCGGCCTTCTCGAGGAGGAAGGCTTTCCGCGCCTCGGCGAGTTGCTCCCGCTCCTCTGCCAAAGACCGGAGAGCTTCCTGGTTGCGACTCCGGAGCTCCTCCACGCGCTTCTCGATGTCCGCTCCCGCCTGTGCGACAAGCGCTTCCCGGGATTCTACCTTGGCTTGTCGGGCGCGGTAGAGCGACACCAGCTTTCGCAGCAGCTCCTCCTCCTCAGACTCGCCGCTGCTGCTGCTCTGCGCGTCCACCAGCGTCAGCCCAGCGGAGGCGAGCACTTCTCCATCGAAAGTTTCTCCTTCGACCGGCGCCCTGGAGCTTGATGCCCAAGGGAGCTTGATGAAGACGCCATCGCCAGCCTTCAAATAAGCACCGGGCTGGGGCTCTTCGGAGCCTGGCGCTGCGCCAGTGGCGGAGGGATCGGCGGTCGGTGTAGCGCCTTGCGCTCCTGCGGCCTCAGGGTCGTCAGTACGATCGCCAGACCCCTCGCCAGCTCCTGCGGCGGCAGCTTTGGCGGCCTCTTCGCCGGCAGGATCATCGGCGCCGGCTTCCTCCTCAGTGGCGGCGGCGTCGTTGGTGTTGCCGCACGCGTTCTCCTCGCCGGTGGCCTCGGTCTCCATCGGCTCCGTGGAAGATGGATCTGACGGCCGGGAAAAGAGAGAAAAAGTCAAGAAAATATTCAAAAAGAAGATCAGAAGAACACAAGGGAAGTTTTCAAGCAAGAAGGGTTACCTGCACTGGGATCTGCAGTCATGGGCTCCACCACCGGGGAGTCGCTGGTGCTGTCCCTTGCCGGAGAACCGTCCCTTGCCGGAGAACTGTCCCTTGCCGGAGACTTCTCCCTTTCCGGAGAATGCTCCCTTGCCGGGGAATCCTCCCTTGGCGGCGTAGTCGAAGCAGATAGCGTCTCGGGGGCGGCTTCCGGGTGCTCTTGGTGAGGCTGCTCTGCTCCTACACAAATCAACAGTCAGATGTCAGCAAAAGAAAGAACACCCATGCGCGCCTAACAGCGAGAAGTAAACCATATACTTACGCTGGGGACTGTGCTGGGGGCTGCTTTGGGGAATGATTGCCGGGTCCGGCAAGGTGGTCTCGGGCGCCCCCCTGCTGTCGCGGTGGGCTCGTCCTCGATGACAATCACTAGAGCCTTGGCTCTCTTGGCCGCTCTCTGGGCCAGGGTCCTGGAAGGGAATAAGTTCAGAGTAAAGCAGATCAGATACGAGACAAAAACAGCAAGAATTGAAGAACTACAAGTACAACAAGGATTCTTACTCTTCTTCTTCCTTGTCGGAGCTGAGCGCGGAGAGGTCGAAGTCCGGCCCACCTTCGGTGCAACGAGGCGGAGGAGTAGGTTCCCTTGACCGCTTGGCAGGGGCAGTGGCGGTGGTCCGGGAAGACCCCGCTCCAGTTGCCGCAGCGACGTGAGGCGCTCCCGCGGCAACATCGCGCGGCGCGACGGCTGTTGACTCGTCTGCCGCCCTGCTACGTCCCCGGCCCTGCGGAGACGCCTTCTTGGTGGAGCTGGGGGCTGCACCGGGGGCTCTGCTTGCGGCAAGCTGCTTGAAGATAGTGAGCTGCTCGCACCCTCGGCAGGCTCGCTCGACTCGGCTTCAGGCTCGGCAAGCTCTCCCTCGCCGACAAGCTCCTCTCGCTCGGCAAGGCTTGCCGCCTCTGCTGCCTCTGCCTCCTCCACGGTGAATCCAAACTCGCCCGCAGCAGCGGCTGCCGCCGCCTCTTCCGCCCTGGTGGCGATGCGCCGCATCTCCGCATCGGTGGTGTCGCGGGTGAGGCTTCTCTGCTCGTCAGAGTGGACCGCCACCTTCACCAAGCCGTCAAAGAACGCCCGCACGACGTCATATGCAGGCTCCTGCCAAGTAGGGGCGATTCCATGCGAGTCGCACAGCGGCATCATTGCACGGATGCGGTCGAGCGAGGAATTGTTGCACAGCGGAACGACACCTGTCGGCAACCTGAACCATTCGGGATGTTGAGGGTCATGCTTGAACAATTCCTTGAGCATCGCGTCCAGCTCCAAGACAGTGAAGTTGAAGTTGAGGCCCGGGCGTAGCCTTATGATGTCCGCCGGACCCCCGAACTCCCAGGCGGGTCTCCTCCTCTCTTGCAGGGGGCGATGTGGCGGCGAAGAAAATCCGCACCAACAGCGCCTACAGTGAGCCCGGCAAGCCTGTGCCGCAGGATCCGGGTGACGGCAATCTTCAGCCTATCGTCCTCCGGGGCCAAGCTGCTCCAATCGTTGCCACGCACTACTGGAGCTTGGCGCTGGGCGGTGAATGCTGCGGGTTCTCCTCAACAATCCACCACCATTCTGCTCTCCACTCCTCCCACTTGCTGCGGAGCTCTCCTTCCAGATACGCTTCCTTCTTGCCGGCTCTCGAGATCCAGGCAATTCCGCCGGATAGGGGCTCCCCTCTCTCAACTCGGGGCATGAAGAAGTGGCGGAAAAGGGCTACGTTTGGGTGGACTCCGACAAAGTTTTCGCAGAGATGTGCGAAAACTGCCATGGTCAGAACAACATTGGGGGTGAAATCAAGGAGATGGAACCCGTAGGTGTTCATGATGTCGCAGAAGAACGCAGAGAAAGGCGGGCAGAGCCCGCAGTAGAAGAACAGTGCGAAGAACGGATATCCATTTGGAGCCCGTTTCGAAGCGGCGGCGGAGAGTACCTTCGTGTGCGGATGCGCTCGCGTCTCCGTCGACCAGAAGAGGTTGTACCACTCCCTCAGCTCCTTCGCGGTGAGCTCGGGGGGGGGGGGGGGGGAGTTGCCAGCTCCTTTCGCAGTGCCTCGAGCCGCAGCGCCTCGGCCGACTTCACAGCCTTCCTGGTTTTCGGAGCCATGGCGGAGGTGGTGGGGGAGATTGACGGCATTGGTGGCGCCGGCGGTGATGGGGGCAGAGCGCTGCTCTCTTTTTCGGCTTTGGAAGAGGAGGGGAGCGGCGGAGATTTCTGAGATTGGAACAGCAACTGGCGAGATGGGGGAACTGCCCCTGTTTCCCCTGCTTATAAAGAGGGAGGGGGCGGACGTTCCGCTTTTTTGAATAAAGAACCACCCACGATCTCTCCCACGACGCCGCATTCGACGCATGCCGTTAGGGGAGGGCGCGGTGGATACGGAGTAAGATGCGGCGTAACCCAGGCCGCGCGTGCCCGTGCCCTGTTTTGGGCCTGGCCCAACAGCGCTCGGCACCGTGTGTGGCCCAGGCCCGGGGGCTCCTGTCGGTGTACTAGAGTTGGGGTACCCTAGTATCCCGAACTTGTGCACGGGCAGTCGCAGCGCCCCGCAACAAGGCTTGCCGATTGACCGCCAAGGCCCTCCGTGGTTCCTTTGGAGCCATTCAAGAACAAAGTGTTCAAGACAAGAAGACAAGGCCCCGGCAAGAGGAGCTTGCCGGGAAGGCCAACCAAGGCATCTCAAGGAACTTGCCGCAATGCGCCACGTGTCCCGGCAAGGCCCGGTGAGCAACAAGCTTCCGGACGCGACGAGACAACGACCGCGGCAAGGCGTTTGTCGCGGCAAGCTACCGCCCTGTACCCACGCTCCAGCACATCCACCAACGTGTCGCCCTGGGGCCTTTTCAGGCGCGTGTCGCGAGAAGCTGTGCAGCCAGCGGTGCGCGGTGGTAAGCGGCGCTGACAAGATTGCCATCGTGGCAAGCGGTGGCGCCCCTGACGGTCACTTTTCTGCACTGTTTGGGCAACGCAGATGGGCATTAATGCTTTTGTCCCCTGCCATCAGGGTTAGGTATGATACACTGTGCAAGTAGTTGTACCAACCATAACTCCTTTTACATTTTTTACCCTTATCTGTGTTGCCACCTGTCGGTGACCCCTTGAGCATATAAAAGGAGGCCCATGCGCAACGTAGAGGAGGGTTCGAAACCAGAAAGCACTCACGCTCGGTCTCGTTAGCAGCTGAGGTGTACTGTAGCACTCCGCGCTCCCGAGCAAGAACGCAATACAATCAGACAAGCAGCAGTAGGAGTATTATCTCTCCGGAGAGCTCCGAAGCTGGGTAAATCGCTCGTGTGCTTCGCCTCGATCTGCTCTTTGCGCGATCTCCGCCCCCCGCCGAACCAAAAGGGGCCCGGTCCGCCGGCCCCATAGGTGTCCGTTCCCACGACAAACCCCAACTAGCTTAGTTGAGGGCAAATCTTTAGATGAGCTTGCTTGTTATGTGCGGCACCGTATATCTGAAAAAGGGAAACTATTATGGGGTCAAAATCAAAGTTTACAATGCTATGCTTGGAATTTATGTTGGGAATATGATTTTACTTGTTGTTCTGAAAACCCTAAAAAACATCTTCCCTACCAATGTGCGTTTATTGATAATGGGATCTTATCTTCGTATGCTAAGGGTGTTTATAATTACTATGATGTTCAAAAAATTGAAGAATTTGTTGCTTTTAAGGGTGCTCTTGAAATTGCTATTTTGATTGCAAAGTATGATACTACTCTTTACAAATCTGAAAATTTTGCCATACTTGAATATTGTTATTATAATTATGCTTCTAATGCCTATGTTAAACAATTTATTAAGAAATCCTCCGCTGTCCAAGAAGAGACTAATATTTTGCAGGAAGCTATGGAAGAAGAAATTGATGAAACTGTGAGCTCATTGGATGAAAAAGATGATGAGGAGAGCGAAGAACAAAAGGAGGAAGAGCGATTGATCACCCGTGCCGACCTTCTAATGAGAGTAACTCTTCAACTCATACATTGTTTAATTCCCCTTCGTGCTTACCGAAGGATGATTGCTATGATGACTATTATGATCCCATTGATTATCTTGAAATATCCCTTTTTGATGATGCTTGTGGCCAAGATGCCAATATGAATTATGCTTATGGAGATGAACTTGCTATAGTTCCTTATGTTAAACATGAAATTGTAGCTATTGCACCCACGCATGATAGTCCTATTATCTTTTTGAATTCTCCCGACTACACTATATCGGAGAAGTTTGTGCTTATTAAGGATTATATTGATGGGCTGCCTTTTACTATTACACATGATGATTTTGATGAATGTAATATGCATGTGCTTGCTTCTCCTACTTGCAATTATTATGAGAGAGGAACTATATCTCCGCCTCTTTATGTTTCCAATACGATAGAATTGCAAGAAACTGTTTATACTATGCATTGGCCTTTACTATGTGCACACGAATTGTTCTTTTATGACATGACGGTGCATAGGAAGAGAGTTAGACTTCGTCATTACATGATTTATGTTACTTTGTGCTCACTACTAAATTACAAATCATTGTTAATTAAAATTGGCTTTGATATACCTTGGGATCCGGGTGGATTCACTACTTGAGCACTAAATGCCTAGCTTAATGGCTTTAAAGAAAGCGCTGCCAGGGAGACAACCCGGAAGTTTTAGAGAGTCATTTATTTATGTTGAGTGCTTTCATGTAGTTTAAAAACAAAAAAATAATGAGGGGAAACCAAAAACTTTTCAAAAAGGAAAGTGAAAGTGAGAAAGACAAGCATTGTTGAAGTGGGAGCTAGCCTTGAACTTTGTTCATGCTCACGGAAACTTTGTGAATCTTGATTACAGAAACTTTTCAACAAAAATAATTATCACCTTGTATAATTCCATTGTATTAAAAAAATAATGTGCCAAGGTTTGCCTTTAGGATGTTTACAATGCTTGTTGGTTTGTACAGTACAGGACAGAAACTTTGGATGTAGTACGTGATTTTACATTTTTATCTGGAACGTCAAATGGTTCTGATTATTTTTGCACTGTCTTTCTATATGACTTGTTTATATTTCCTAATTTTGGTAGAATTTTTGGGGTAATAGAAGTATGGTGGATGTTCAGATTGCTACAGACTGTTCTGTTTTTGACAGATTCTGTTTTTGATGCATAGTTTGCTTGTTTTGATGAAACTATCAATTTATATTAGTGGATTAAGCCATGAAAAAGTTATATTATAGTAGACATAATGCAAAAACAAAATATGAATTGGTTTGCCACAGTACTTAGAGTGGTGATTTGCTTTATTATACTGACGGATCTTACCGAGTTTTCTGTTGAAGTTTTGTGTGGATGTAGTGTCTAATCGAGGATGTTTCGATGTGAGAAGAAGGAAGAGAGGCAAGAGCTCAAGCTTGGGTGTCAGTGTCAAAACCGACAGATCTCGGGTAGGGGGTCCCGAACTGTGCGTCTAGGCGGATGGTAACAGGAGACAAGGGACACAATGTTTTTACCCAGGTTCGGGCCCTCTCGATGGAGGTAAAACCCTACTCCTGCTTGATTGATATTGATGATATGGGTAGTACAAGAGTGGATCTACCACGAGATCAAGGAGGCTAAGCCCTAGAATCTAGCCTATGGTATGATTGTTGTTCGTCCTATGGACTAAAACCCTCCGGTTTATATAGACACCGGAGAGGACTAGGGTTACACAGAGTCAGTTACAATGGTAGGAGATCTACATATCCGTATTGCCAAGCTTGCCTTCCACCCCAAGGAAAGTCCCATCCGGACACGGGACGAAGTCTTCAATCTTGTATCTTCGTAGTCTTGGAGTCCGGCCGATGATGATAGTTCGGCTATCCGGACACCCCCTAGTCCAGGACTCCCTCAGTAGCCCCTGAACCAGGCTTCAATGACGACGAATCCGGCACGCATATTGTCTTCGGCATTGCAAGGCGGGTTCCTCCTCCGAATAATTCATAGAAGATTGTGAACGCTAGGATAGTGTCCGGCTCTGTAAAATAAATTCCACATACCACCGTAGAGAGAATAATATTCACACAAGTTCAATCTGCTGACATATTTTGTGGCGTGACGTCACACCACTACCAAGCCTTTACTTGAATCGTTTTTATTATACCACCCCAGCGCGTTTAGCGAAGCGGTTTCCTTGGCACGTCTTGTCGAAGCAGAGATCGTGTTCCCCTTATTCCGGGATTCCCATCAATACGGACGTGGGTAACCCAACCGCGCCATTGATAGTGGTGCTTGGGAGATAAGCGAGTTTTACCACGCCGGTTGTAACGCCCCGAGACTGACGCTCCAGAAGACTTCTAGCTACTCCGAGTTTCGTCATGTGATTTGTTTTGTTTGTTGCTTTCTTCTTAGCTTCATTTGCATTGCATCATGTCATCATGCCATCATATCATTAATTTTTATAACTCAGCTAAATAAATTGCATGGATCTTCGGTCCATTTAAATCGAGGGAAGGGTGACTTCTCTTTATAACATACCCTCCCGATATTTAAGGAGCTATATTAAACCATTCCATTAGCTTGGAATCACCCACAAACACATATGCACCGTTCTTCAAATTTCCTTTTATCCTTCTCAACGTCCCCTTCTTCCTTTGGGGCCTTTTAGTAAAAATTGAGTGGCAATTTTACTTTACCCATAAATGTCCCAAATCTGCCCATAAATCACATATATTGTGTAGGGTGACCTCCTATAATTTCAACCCATTTGGAGTTCATTTGAATGAGTTTCGAAATTCGAACTTACTGAGTTAAATCCAACATGTGTGGATTTTACTTCCTCCAAAAATTGTTAGGCTATTTTTGTCAAATTCCTCATATTTTTATGACTCTGGAAAAGTTGTCCTCCAGCCCAAATTCTTCCTCTAACCTTCTCTTCTCTCTTTTCTTCCTCTTTATTTCTCTGTTATTTAGAGAAAAGGAAATAGGGGAGAGGGAGAAGAGAGTCCAGCCCAGCTGGGCCTCTCGCCGGCCCATCCATCACCGAGGCCCACCAATCCCGCTGCTAAACCTAGCCAGTCCCTCGACCCCCCTCGTTTTCTCTCCCTCGCGCCGCCACTCAGGGACGAGGAGCCCGATCCCATCTCCCTCGCTCATCCTCCCCCTCTCGTCCTCCCACACCGCTGCCACTCATACACCCGCATCGCGCCCGATCCCCTTGCTCCCGATCCGCGCGCCTCCAGTGCGAGACCTGCACTCCGCCCTTGCCGGAGCAGAGAACCAGGCCGGAGCCCCGTCGCCACCCGCCGCCGTCGGCGACCACCAGGAGGGCCACCCCGCGCGCGACCCCGAGCCTCTCCACGCGCGCGCGACCATCGCTTCGCTATCGCAGGCGCGCAGCGTCCCGTGGCCCCTGCGTTCCTTGCCCTTGCATCTTCGCCGCTGCGCCAGCTCGCCTCTGCTCCGCGCCGCTCCTCCTCTACCATGGCCTTCCGCCTTCAGCGCCCGTCCTGGAGCTCGTCCGCCTCCCCAAGCCGCCACCCTTCACACCTCCACGCGGTTCCCCTCGCGGTACCTCTCTGAGCAGGAGCTCCGTCTCCCCTGCTTCACGCCAAGGCCGACGCTGGCCACTTCGTCCTCCGCCGCCCTACTGCTGCTGCAGTCCAGCCGCGCCTCTGCTTCGCTTCGGTGACCTTCTGTCGTCGTCCCCATCGACCCGAGCACGTCCCACACATGGCCTCGGCCTCGAGCTGTTGTTGCGTTACCTACCCGAACAGGAGCAAGTTTGGATCGCCAAGTCCCCTTCGGATTCGGCAAGACCCTCATGTTCGACTACAGCTGGTGATGCGTGAAGTTCCTCTAGCGAAGACCCGAACGTCTACGACCGTGTACAACTACTAGCACCAAGTACCACGACGGCCGTTGTCGGCAAGTACCCTCTCCGGATGGCCAAGTTCGACTACCATCGTCGTGAACCGCTTCCGAAACGAGTACCACTACCGTCGCCACGAGAACAACTACTTCCCACGACATCCCGTGAACGTCTACTTCCACTACCGTCGCCAAGATCGCGAGTACCTCTACCGTTGCCGTGAACGACTACTTCCACGACGTCCGTGAACCACTACCGTCGCCCCGAAGATGTTGGATTCGTCAAGTACCTCTCCGAAAACGAACATGTACAACTACTTCCCTCGACGACTCGAACCACTCCGAAGATGCACGCTTCGAAGGTATAACCCGAGACGACCGCGATGAGATGCCCTTGCATGTATGAGATGTACCATATGTTTGCACCGTGTCCGAGTTGTTTTTGCACATTCCTCGTTTGCCATGCCGCCGTCCTGTGGGAACCCGGAATCCGGGATCACCCCACCATCTTGCATGACTCGCTCACGTCACACTTCCTTTTGCACCGGTACCTCCATGAGTTATCGGGACCGGAATGTTGCCGTGGCACCATTTCTGTTTCGCCGCCGTGGCACCCTTTTTGTTCCGCCACGGTGACCAAATGCTCCTTATCATGCTCATGTCAACATTTTCATAAAAATTGCATAAATCTTGCATATGTCATCCGCATCATGATAACAACAATTAAAATGTTTAAAATTGTTGTTGCATTAAATTGCTAAATGCATATGGGGATTTACCGGATTTGTTGTTTTTATATCTGGCCCCATTTAAATTGTTTAGATGGTATAGTTTTTGTTATGCCTCACCACTTGCCATGTTAACCAATATTTAATATTGTTGGGTACATAACCGAGAGAGAACTAAATAATTGATGTGGTGTTTCGTCAATATGCAACTCGTTGCATATTGGGCTCCGTTTAACTTGTAGTTTTGTTTGTGCATATCGCCATGCCATGCTATTTAAACCGAGCATGCATCATACTTGTTTGTGCATCATGCCATGTTTATGTGATGGTTGTTTACTATGTCGTTTGTTTCTTTCCGGGTTGCTTCTCTCGTTAGCTTCGGTTTCGTTCCGGAGTTGTGAGGATTCGTTCGTCTACGACCGTTTGTCTTCTTCTTGGACTCGTTCTTCTTCCTAGCGGGATCTCAGGCAAGATGATCATACCCTCGAAATCACTACTATCTTTGCTATGCTAGTTTGCTCGCTCTTTTGCTATGCCAATGCTACGATGCCTACCATTTGCTTGTCAGCCTCCCAAATTGCCATGTCAAACCTCTAACCCACCATGTCCTAGCAAACCGTTGTTTGGCTATGTTACCGCTTTGCTCAGCCCCTCTTATAGCGTTGTTAGTTGCAGGTGAAGACGAAGTTTGTTCCTTGTTGGAACATGGAGATGTTGTTCCTTGTTGGAACATGTTTACTTGTTGGGATATCACAATATCTCTTATATTTATTAATGCATCTATATATTTGGTAAAGGGTGGAAGGCTCGGCCTTATGCCTGGTGTTTTGTTCCACTCTTGCCGCCCTAGTTTCTGTCATACCGGTGTTATGTTCCCGGATTTTGCGTTCCTAACGCGGTCGGGTGATTTATGGGACCCCTCTGACAGTTCGCTTTGAATAAAACTTGTCCAGCAAGGCCCAACCTTGGTTTTACCATTTGCCTCACCTAGCCCTTTTTTCCCTTGGGTTTCCGGAGCCCGAGGGTCATCTTTATTTACCCCCCGGGCCAGTGCTCGTTGTGAGTGTTGGTCCAATCTGTCAGCCACTGGTGGCCACCAGGGGCAACTCTGGGCTGGCCTACCGGAAGTTTGGACAATCCGGTGTGCCCTGAGAACGAGATATGTGCAGCTCCTATCAGGATTTGTCGGCACATTCGGGCGGCTTTGCTGGTCTTGTTTTACCATTGTCGAAATGTCTTGATGTACCGGGATACCGAGTCTGATCGGAGTGTCTCAGGTGAAGGTCTATTCCTTCGTTGATCGCGAGAGCTTGTCATGGGCTAAGTTGGGACACCCCTGCAGGGTATCAACTTTCGAGAGCCGTGCCCGCGGTTATGTGGCAGATGGGAATTTGTTAATGTCCGGTTGTAGAAAACCCGAAGTTGACCTTAATTAAAATACATCAACCGTGTGTGTAACCGTGATGGTCTCTTCTCGGCGGAGTCCGGGAAGTGAACACGGTGTTGGAGTTATGTTTGACGAAAGTAGTTTCAAGATCACTTCTTGATCATACTTTTATCGATCGTGCTTTGCCTTCTCTTCTCGCTCTCATTTGCGTATGTTAGCCACCATATATGCTAGTCGCTTGCTGCAGTTCCACCTCATTACTCCATCCTTCCTATAAGCTTAAATAGTCTTGATCTCGCGGGTGCGAGATTGCTGAGTCCCCATGGCTCACAGATACTTCCAAAACCAGTTTGCAGGTGCCTATGTTACCGAGCAGTTGACGCAACCAAGTTCAAGGAGGAGCTCGATGAAGATCTTGCCCTTTGTGTTGTTTCGTTCTAGTTGATTAGTAGTGGAGCCCAGTTGGGGTCGATCGGGGACCTTTGTCGCATTTGGGGTTTTTCTTTTATTTTGGTTCCGTAGTCGGACCTTGATTGTATCTGGATGATGTAATGCTTTACTCATGTAATTGTGTGAAGTGGCGATTGTAAGCCAACTATGTATCTCTTTCCCTTATGTATTACATGGGTTGTGTGAAGATTACCTCACTTGCGACATTGCTTTCAATGTGGTTATGCCTCTAAGTCGTGCTTCGACACGTGGGAGATATAGCTGCATCGAGGGCGTTACACCGGTGGGGACGTATAGTTTCGCCCGCCCATATATAAGGGGATAAGGATCCACCTCTTTTACCTACGCCTTCTTCCTCCTTTGCTTATCCATCTTCGCGCACTCGAGCTCCAGCGCCCAAGTCCGCACATCTTACCTCGACCTTCCCCAGCCATGTCCGGAGCGGGAGGCAAGTGGATGGCCTCCTCCGTTACGGAGGGGCACATCGAGAAGCTGCGCAGCGCCGGATACCTGTCCAGTGACATCGCGCACCGGCTGCCCGACGAGGGGCAGCTCATCCCCACCCCCAGGCCCCATGAGAGGGTCGTATTCCTCCCCACTTCCTCCGCGGACTGGGCTTCCCACTCCACCCTTTCGTCCGGGGGCTCATGTACTACTACGGCCTGGATTTCCACGATCTGGCCCCAAATTTCATCCTCAATATCTCGGCGTTTATCGTCGTGTGCGAGGCCTTCCTCTGCATCCAGCCCCACTTCGGCTTGTGGCTAAAGACCTTCAATGTCAAGCCGAAGGTTATGAAGGGCAGCCAAGCGGAGTGCGGAGGCGCCATGGTAGGCAAAATGCCCAATGTCACTTGGCTTGAGGGTGCCTTCGTGGAATCCATCAAAGGGTGGCAATCGGGGTGGTTCTACATCACCGAGCCACGTGTCCCTAAATGGGCAGCGGCCCCTGAGTTCAGATCCGGCATCCCCATGCAGCTCACCTCCTGGAAAGAGAAGGGCTTGCTTTGGGGTAGTTCGGAGGATCTGACCGGACTCCAGTCCTGTCTCCAAACCATGGTGAACAAGAAGCTTAAGCTTGTCAACATGATCCAGGTCATGCTCATCCACCGGATTCTCCCCTGCCAGCAACGGGCCTTCAATTTGTGGGAGTTTCATCCGGCACAGCACCGGACCTTGAGCGGGCTCTTCGACACGACGTAAGAAGATGCCTGGAGAGTGCTGTTCAAGGGCGACGAAGCTCCCGCATCCGCGACCGAAGATCGCGGATTCAGCACGCAGCGCCCGGTCGGCGAGGTAAGCTATGTCATCCTTTATGGGACACTCATTTTTCCTTAGTTTGACTCTATGTGGGATCTAAACTCCCAATACCTTTAACAGGACTGGCAGAAGACGTCCAGACAGGTTAACTGTCCGGCCCCCCTCCCAGAAGACCCAGCGGACACCCGTTTGACGGGGCTGCTGGTCCCAGCACTTTACGTGGTGCCGGAGAAGAAGGCCAAGAAGAAGGCTACGGGAACTCGAAGGAGTTCCCGGTGTCAGGTGGTATCGGACTCATCGTCCGATGACTCTGAGGCGGACTCCTCCCCTGAGGACGAGGAGGAGAAGAAGGAGGCCTCTCCCCCAGCGGGGGAAGAGAAGAAGAGGAAGGCCTCCCCAACGAGGGAGGCCGAGGGGTCCAAGAAGGGAAGGACCCTTCCCCCGGACTGCTCCGCCAACGTCGGCGACGACGACGAGGAGTGGCCCTCAAGGGCCAAGCCCCTGGCGAGATCGTAAGTATCCGGACTCCTGGATAATTTATAATTTTTCTTTTTACCACACGGTGTCTTTCTAATGCCGCATACAACCTGTGTTATTAGTAAACTTGCGACACCTAAACCTGCTACTGCTATGAGTTCTGATGTGTCGCATGTTCTTGATGATGCCACTTCTGCTATGCATGATGAAACTACTTCTGTGCTTGATACTACTTTGCCATTAGGTGAATTTATTGATGAACAACTTGCTAGAGTTAGGGGGAATGAAATTACTGAAGAACCTATTATTGATGATAGTGATGATGAAGGTTCTCCCGATGATTATGTATTACCTATTGTTCCTAAGGGTTATGTTATGAATGAAGAAGCTGCTAGGGAAATCTTGTCTTGTAACAATAGATATGATCTTAAGAAATTTTTAGCTAAATGGAAGTAGTAGTCTCTTAATGCTAGAATGAAACCCGATCCCACTTTTGCTACTTCACCTATCTGTGTTACTCATAAGGATTATGAATTGATCCTGAAATTATTACTTTAGTTGAATCTGATCCTTTCTATGGCCTTGAATCTGAAACTGTTGTGGCACATCTTACCAAGTTAAATGATATAGCCACCCTATTTACTAATGATGAGAAGTCTCGCTATTTTTATATCCTTAAGATATTTCCGTTCTCATTAAAGGGTGATGCTAAGACTTGGTATAATTCTCTTGCTCCTGGTTGTGTGCGTAGTCCCCAGGATATGATTTATTACTTCTCTGCTAAATATTTCCCTACTCATAAGAAACAAGCTGCCTTGCGGGAAATATATACTTTTGTGCAAATCAAAGAAGAGAGTCTCCCACAAGCTTGGGGGAGGCTTCTCCGAATACTTAATGCTTTGCCTGATCATCCTCTCAAGAAAAATGAAATATTTGATATCTTTTATAATGGACTAACCGATGCTTCCAAGGACTACTTGGATAGTTGTGCTGGTTGTGTTTTCAGGGAAAGAACAGTCGATGAAGCTGAAATACTATTGAATAATATGTTGACTAATGAAAACAATTGGACTCTTCCTGAGCCAACTCCTGAAGCAATTCCTGAACCAATTGAGCCAACTCCTGAGCCTATTCGTAAACCCACTCCGAAGAAGAGAGGTGTTTTATTTCTCAGTCCTGGAGATATGCAAGAGGCAAAGAAATCAATGAAAGAAAAAGCTATTATAGCTGAAGATGTTAAGAATTTACCTTCTATTGAAGAAATACATGGTCTTAATATACCTCCTGAAGAACCACATTGTCCTCATAACCCTACACAGGTAGTAAAGGTAAATTCTCTCTATAGATATGATAAAGTTGAAATACCCTCTACCAAATTTCATAGCCCATGCTTAGATGAATTTGATGACTTTATGTCTAGACAACAAAGTTTTAATGCTTATGTTGGTAGAGAGTTAAAGAATAATGCTTTCGAGATAGGACGCGTAGGCGATAATTTCGCTAGAGTTAAAGATGAACTTCACCGCGTTACCAAATATGCTTCTATGGTTGCTACTCAAGCTGAGCAAGTACTTAAATCTCAAAATGATTTGCTTGAGGAACTAAATAATAAAAATTACTTTGCTGTTAGAGTGGCTACTAGAAATGGTAGAATGACTTAGGAACCTTTGTATCCTGACGGCCACCCTAAGAGAATTGAGCAAGATTCTCAGAGAAATAATTTAGAGGCACCTAGTTCTTCTAAAAAGAAGAAAAAGAAAAATGATAGAACTTTGCATGCTTCTAGTGAACTTACTGTAGACACACCTGAGAACCTCAATGACATTTCTATTTCTGATGCTGAAACACAATCAGGTGATGAACATGAACCTATTGATAATGTTAATGATAATGTTCATGTTGATGCTCAACCTAGCAAAAACAATGATGTAGAGATTGAACCTGCCGTTGATCTTGATAACCCACAATCAAAGAATCAACGTTATGATAAGAGAGATTTTGTTGCTAGGAATCACGGTAAAGAAAGAGAACCATGGGTTCAGAAACCCATGCCCTTTCCTCCTAAACCATCCAAGTCAAAGGATGATGAGGATTTTGAGCACTTTGCTGAAATGATTAGACCTATTTTCTTACGTATGCGCTTAACTGATATGCTGAGAGTAAATCCTTATGCTAAGTATATGAAGGATATCGTTACAAATAAAAGAAAGATACTGGAAGCTGAAATTTCCACCATGCTTGCTAATTACACTTTCAAGGGTGGAATACCAAAGAAACTTGGAGATCTGGGTGTACCAACTATACCATGCTCTATTAAAAGAAATTATGTTAGAACTGCTTTATGTGATCTTGGAGCCAGTGTTAGTGTTATGCATCTATCTTTATATCGTAGACTTGAATTGAATAAGTTGACACCTACTGAAATATCTTTGCAAATGGCTGATAAATCAACTGCTATACCTGTCGGTATTTGTGAGGATGTGCCTGTTGTAGTTGCAAATGTCACTATCTTAACGGACTTTGTTATTCTTGATATTCCGGAGGACGATAGTATGTCTATTATCCTTGGTAGACCTTTTCTTAATACTGCAGGAGCTGTTATTGATTGCAACAAAGGTAATGTCAGTTTTCATGTTAATGGTAATGAGCATACGGTACACTTTCCGAGGAAACAATCTCAAGTTCATAGCATCAATTCTATTGAAAAGGCTCCAACTATTATTATTGGAGGTTTTGAATTTCCTCTCCCTACTGTCAAGAAAAAGTATGATATTCTTATTGTTGGGGATTTTCATATCCCCATTGAGGTAACTTAGTGTCATTGACAATTTCTCCGGTTCCGTGTTATTCGGAATGAGTTTGTTAACAAGACTTGATCAACCTTGTTAGTGGATTCATTTTGATGATCATGAGATGGATGAAACTAGAAGGAACAACCTTCTATACCGTCTTTTTACTTTTTGTTATTTAGAATAAATAAAGAAAAAATAGCATTATCCGTCTGTCTTCTAAATTATCCATACATTAAAAAATAGTCCGAAAATAAAGTGATCCAAATGCCCTGCAAATTTAGTATGACTTTTTCTGGAATATCTGAGGATTTTAGGCACTGAAAACACTGCAGGAGGGGCAAGCATCAGGCCAAGAGAGAGGAGGGCGCCCCCCCTATAGGGCGTGCCCCCTGTATCGTGGGCCCCTGGTGGCACCCCTCCACTTATGCCAGCACCCACGCACTTCATCTTCTACCCAAAAAATCCCCATCCAGCTCAAGCACAAGTTCTAGCTCGTTTTGCTATGATTTTCGATCTCCTTGCTCGAAGCTCGATTCACAAAACTGCTTTGGGAGATTGTTGCTTGTTATGTGACTTCTCCATTGGTCCAATTAGATTTTGTTCTGGTGCTTTATTCATTGCAAATTTTTGCTGCATAGGTGACCATGTTCTTGAGTTTGCATGTTAAAATTTTGAGGTCCCAAGCAATTCCAATGCATGATATAGGCTCTAGGCACTTGTAGGAGTAGATGCTATCAATCTTATTTAGTTTTATTCACTTTTATTTTGAAGTTACTAAACTTTTAGAATTTTTCAGAAAAAGTTGAGGAAACTTTTGAGGGGCTCTTCTAGCCAAAGCTCTAAGGAAAAACAAGAAAAAGAGAAGGAAAAAGCAAAGTATAAGCTTCCTCGCTTAGCGGAAGTACGGTCGTGTGAATGGCCATGTGAGGATTTCTTGAAAGAAGCTGGAATTCATGAAGACTTTTATGCTTTAATCGAGACTGCATGCCTCACCGGTTTCATCAACGACCGAATCGATCAGTATCTCTTACTTACCAATACTTTCGTGCAAAACTTTTATTATTATCTTAAGAAGTGACCACCTGCAGTATCATTTCATTTATATGATGAATTCAAAGAAATGTCTTTACGTCATTTTTGCACGGTATGTAGGATACCTTATGAGTGAGAATTAGAGGAACCCCATCGTGAAGATGTGGGTGGCTTTGTTAATACTATTGTTGTAGAGGAGCCAAAGAAGGGCTCTGAGGCAAAAGTCTCTAGCATACACTTTCCTATTTTACGCTACTTTGCCATATTTGCTAGTAGATGCTTGATTGGTCGTGGAAATAGTGGAAACTTGAGTGTTCCTGATATTATCATTCTTCAACATGCTTTGCTTGGAGATAATACTTTTAGTATGGGTGCCATCGTTGCTAAACGGCTAGCCTTGAATCGTACAAAAGGCCCCATATTTGGAGGTATCTATGCTGCACGTCTTGCTAAACATTTTCAGATACCCATTAGGCACCATGAGGAGGAGTAGATAAAATTGCCTCCTCACATTTTAGATTACAAGAGCATGGTAGCACACAAGTTGATTGTTGACAACGAAGAAAAGATGCTCTTGTATAAACTTAGATTTAATAAGAAACACATTGAGATTATTATTTTGCCTGTGCCTCTGTTGTTTGATTTGCTTGCAGAAAGTTTTCTTGTTACGCCGAAAGCGGTGAACAACCATCGAGCCCAAGCTTTTACTCCAGAACCTGAACCTGAGCTGGAACCTGAACTGGACCCTTATTGTGCGTCATCTGTCCAGTGGGATCTGGAGATGACCAGCCAGTGGTATCCTGATTATACCTCCCATTACACCGAGGAGAGTAGCGGCGGTCCTTGGTACTAGACCAACTTAGGCCAAAAGCCTAAGCTTGGGGGAGTACGTATTTCTCAACGACTTTACATTCATGTTCACACACTAGTCGTCGGTGCTCATACTCTTTCATTGTATCATCCATGCTAGTTTAAATTCTTTTTCTAGTTTTCTTCTTGTGTGTTTGATAAACCTTAAGAAAAACAAAAAAAATAGTTAGTTTAAATTCTATGCTTGTAGTAGAATTAAAATGAAAACCCAAAAATATTTCTAGTTCTTCTTTTTACTTGTTGGGAGCTTTCCCGTGTAAATAGTTTTATTTTTTCCTTTGGGGGTCGAGAAGACCATATTGAAAATGTTTAGTGGTTCTCATATGCATGATTGTTTATTTAACTTAGAGCCCATATTACCTTGTCTTCTCTCTTGAGTTGAATGCTTGCAGATTCCAGCTTAGTCCAATGCATGTGCACTCTTATTATTATACACATCGTTCGGTCGTGCAAGTGAAAGGCAATAATGATGATATATGATGGACTTATTGGGATGAGAAAAGCTGGTATGAACTCGACCTCTCTTGTTTTTGTAAATATGATGAGTTCATCGTTCCTGAGTCAGCTATTATGAAGTAAACATATTTGCAATGACATTTAGAGATTATAGTTGCTTGTGCCATGCTTGATTAGCTATGAGTTATAATGGTTTACTTGCCTGCCAACATGCTATTAGAATGATTATGATGTGATATGATGGGATGGTATCCTCCTTTGAATATATTAAGTGACTCGACTTGGCACATGTTCACGCATGTAGTTGAATCAAATCAACATAGCCTTCATTATATTTATGTTTATGGTGGATTATATCCTACTCATGCTTGTACTCGGTGTGAATTAATTTTAATGCATGTTTATGACTGTTGCCGCTCTCTCAGTTGGTTGCTTCCCAGTCTTTTGCTAGCCTTCACCCGTACTAAGCAGGAATACTGCTTGTGCATCCAAACTCCTTAAATCCCAAAGTTATTCCATATGAGTCCACTATACCTTCCTATATGCGGTATTTACCTGCCGTTCCAAGTAAATTTGTATGTGCCAAACTCCAAACCTTCAAATGAAATTCTGTTTTGTATGCTCGAGCAGCTCATGTTACAACTAGGGCTGCCTATATCTTCCATGCTAGGTGGGTTATTCTCACGAGGAGTGGACTCCGCTCCTCATTCACGAGAAAGGGCCGGTAACCGGGATGTCCAGTCCCATTATCCAAAAAGATCAAAGCAAATCAAAATAATTAAACAAAACTCCCCCAGGGCTGTTGTATGTTGGAGGCACTCGTTGTTTCAAGCAAGCCATGGATTGATGCTTGTTGGTGGTTGGGGGAGTATAAACCTTTACCATTCTGTTTGGGAACTGCCTATAATGCATGTAGTATGGAAGATACAACCATCTCATAGTTGTTGCGTTGACAGTGAAAGTATGCCGCTCAAAATGTTATTCAATCTCTATTTTAAAATCGAGCTCTGGCACCTCTACTAATCCCTACTTCCCTCTACGAAGGGCCTATCTATTTACTTTTATGTTGAGTCATCACCCTTCTTATTAAAAAGCACCCGCTGGAGAGCATACTGTCATTTGCATTCATTACTATTGGTTTATATTGGGTATGACTTGACTGGATCTCTTTTACCATGAATTACAATGTTTAGTCAGTCCTTGATCTTTAAAGGTACTCTGCATTTACGTTTTGCGGTCTCAGAAAGGGCTAGCAAGTTACCTTTTTGTTATATCATGTTATGATTATTTTGAGAAAGTGTTGTCATCCGAGTTTTATTATCATGGCTCGCTAGCTGATTATGTTATTGATATGAGTAACTGTGAGAGCTAAGTGTTATTGTGAGTATGGTTAGTTCATAATATTTGCTGAACTTGAATGCTGGATTTTCATGTTTACAACAACAAGAGCAAACAGAGTTTGTAAAAGTTTTTCTTTATCACTTTCAGTTTATCAACTGAATTGCTTGAGGACAAGCAAAGGTTTAAGCTTTGGGGAGTTGATACGTCTCCAACGTATATACTTTTCCAAACACTTTTGCCCTTGTTTTGGACTCTAACTTGCATGATTTGAATGAAACTAACCCGGACTGACGCTGTTTTTAGCAGAACTGCCATGATGTTGTTTTATGTGTAGGAAAGAAAAGTTCTCGGAATGTCCTGGAAATCCACGGAGGCACTTTTTGGATTTAATAAGAATTTTTGGCGAAAGAATCAATACCAGGGGGCCCACAGGCTTTCCACGAGACAGGGGGCGCGCCCCCCTAGGGCGTGGCCTCCTGTCTCGTGGGCCCCCTGGACCTCCACCGACCTCAACTCCAACTCCATATATTCACGTTCAGGGAGAAAAAAACAGAGAGAAAGTTTTATCTCGTTTTACGACACGGAGCCACCGCCAAGCCCTAATATCTCTTTGGAGGGCTGATCTGGAGTCCGTTCGGGGATCTAGAGAGGGGAATTCGTCGCTGTCGTCATCATCAACCATCCTCCATCACCAATTTCATGATGCTCACCGCCATGGGTGAGTAATTCCATCGCAGGCTTGCTGGATGGTGATGGGTTGGATGAGATTTACCATGTAATCAAGTTAGTTTTGTTAGGGTTTGATCCCTAGTATCCACTATGTTCTGAGATTGATGTTGCTATGACTTTGCTATGCTTAATGCTTGTCACTAGGGCCCGAGTGCCATGATTTCAGATCTGAACCTATTATGTTTTCATGAATATATTTGTGTTCTTGATCCTACTGTGCAAGTCTATAGTCACCTATTATGTGTTATGATCCAACAACCCTGAAGTGACAATAATCGGGATACTTCTCGGTGATGACCGTAGTTTGAAGAGTTCATGTATTCCCTATGTGCTAATGCTTTGTTCCAGTTCTCTATTAAAAGGAGGCCTTAATATCCCTTAGTTTCCGCTAGGACCCTGCTTCCACGGGAGGGTAGGACAAAAGATGTCATGCAAGTTCTTTTCCATAAGCACGCATGACTATTTACGGAATACATGCCTACATTACATTGATGAATTGGAGCTAGTTCTATACCACCCTATGTTATAGCTATTGCATGAGGAATCGCAACCGGCATAATTATCCATCACTGATCCATTGCCTACGAGCTTTTCACATATTGTTCTTCGCTTATTTACTTTTCCGTTCCTACTGTTACAACTACTACAAAAAACCCAAAAACATTTATCTTTACTTTTGCTACCGTTACCTTTATTATCATACCACTTTTGCTACTAAATACTTTGCTGCAGATACTAAGTTATCCAGGTGTGGTTGAATTGACAACTCAACTGCTAATACTCAAGAATATTTTTTGGCTCCCCTTGTGTCGAATCAATAAATTTGGGTTTGATACTTTACCCTCGAAAGCTGTTGCGATCCCCTACACTTGTGGGTTATCACCAACGTCCGCCGAAGAGGCCATGATAAACCACTACTTGGCCGAATGCTCAATGGGCTCCCCGGGATACATGGTCGAGCTTAGGCTGTGACTTTCTGGAGCAGGGGATGTGGATCTCACAGGGAGGGACACCGCAGGCCTCATCTAAATACTCAGGGGAGTGTGGCGACGGTATGGGAATTGCTAGGTAACCTGAACTTTATTATCTAAGCTAGGAGGAACGGGCAGACCTGCATGGGTTGGCGGCGGCGCCGGCGGCACCGACGGTGACCGCGAGCTAGGGTTCCAGGGGGGCGGGTGGGGGACTGTGGTGGTGGGGGGGGGGATTGTGTTGTTTGAGGATATTCCGCAGCTACTAAAATTTTTAGTAATGGTGGGCAGAGATGTTGGTGGACGAGGGAGGGCGACGGTTCGAATGCCTTGGCTACTGCAATTTTACTATAAGGTCGATTCTTGAGGAGTGTGGGCGACGGTTGAAGTATGGCGGCTACTAAAATTTGGGTAAAGGAATTGATGCAGGGCGGGAGTGCCCAAGATCGCGCACGGTCCAATAAGAATAGGCGTGTATGATAATAAGGAAAAGTGGCGGAACCACTGATTTTTGCAATGCTCAAGGCGGGTAGTTTGTTTTTATATTTCTAGCTAGCTGGTCTATCGCACACAATTCATCCTAATTTCTAAATATACTCACTGGCCTTTAGCTTGCGCAGTCGTGGTGATTTTACAACGCACTTGCATCGCACACGGTTAAGCCAGTACCTCCACCATTTGCTCGCGCTTGCACAGTCGTGGTGATTTTACAGCGCACTTGAATCGCACATGGTTAAGCCTGTACCTGCACCATTTTGCTCGCCCTTGCGCAGTCGTGGTGGTTTTACAGAGCACTTGCATCGCACACGGTTAAACCAGTACCTCCATCATTTGCTCGCGCTTGCGCAGTCGTGGTGATTTTACATCACACTTGCATCACACACGGTTAAGCCAGTACCTGCACCATTTTGCTCGTGCTTGCGCAGTCATGGTGATTTTACAGCAAAAAAATAACCAATAAAAACATAGTCTACAAATAAGCAAAACAAGGATGATCCCAAGGTTTATATAATATGCAACTTCCCACGGGGTAACCCATCCTTGGCCTACTCCAGCCCGAGCATGCTTAACTTCTGCATTATATTCGACTAGGCTAGCGGATGGGAAGTAGCACATTGCTGATAGGAATTGCCTCCTGCCTTTAAGGCGTTTCACGCTGGTCACCCTATGGGACCTACTCCCTCCTATCACGCACATTTGTTCTTTTAGAAACTGTGTGCGATGGCTGGTGTGTTGCCGCCTAGCCTTCAATGAGCACTGGCACTGGTAGCGGGAAACCGATGGGAGAAGAGGCAGGAAACCTATGAGAGGAGTTGCGGGAAATGGCAGCCTGTTTAGAAAACGTACAAGAGAAGGAAGCGTGAGCTAGCACGACGCATGCACACAGTGCTTAGCCATGTACTGCATGTGCTGTCGAAAGGGCTGAGGGTTGCCGTTCGATCTGGGAGCATCCAACGGTGCAGACATACGATCCGTGGGGTTTGGGTTCTGGCCAATCAGAACGCATGACTCAGATCACGCGCGACATCGGCCACGGTTTGGTAGGCACACAGCTTTCGTTTGGCCTTTTTATACACTAATTGAGTTTCCTAGGCATTTAATGTCCATAATTCAAATCTGAACTTCAAATACATGCTCCAATTCACCAAAATGGCTAGAAAAATTATACATGTGCCCTTGGGTGCATGTTTAGGTTCCATGCCAGGAATGGCAACGAATTACAACCGTACCATCGTCCTGGCTCATCCTCAAACACTTAGAATCTCGGTTTTTAAATCCCCGTAAATCCTAAACTCACAAGAAAGTCATGAAAGTTGCCCTGGTGTCACATCATGGCGCATATATGTTGTGGTAAAAACATTGTCCAATTTGGGCCAAGCTTTATTACAAACCTCTTACAAACCGGAGCTTCTCTCAAAGAAGCCTCGTGGTTCCGATAGGGAAACATGTTCCCCTTATGGCGAAACGGAATCACTGCCTCTTTTCGCCTTGTATTTCCTTCTACGGGCAACATGGAATGACAGGATATCCATGCTGAATTTAAACTTATTCAGGGTTCGTTTGGCCTTTTGATACACTAAATGAGTTTCATAGGCATTTAATGTCCATAATTCAAATCTGAACCTCAAATACATGCTCCAGTTCACCAAAATGGCTAGAAAAAATATACATGCATGTGTCCTTGGGTGCATGTTTAGGTCCCATGCATGCCAGGAATGGGAACTAATTACAACCGTACCAGCGTCCTGGCTCATCCTCAAACATTTGGAATCTCGGTTTTTAAATCCCCATAAATCCAAAACTCACCAAAAAAGTCATGAAAGTAGGCATGGTGTCACGTCATGACACATATATGTCGTGGTAAAAACATTGTCCAATTTGGGCCAAGCTTTATTATGAACCTCTTACAAATCGGAGCTTCTCTCAACAAGAAGCCTTGTGGTTCCGACAGGGAAACGTGTTCCCCTTTTTGTCAAAACGTAATCACTGCCTCTTTTCGCCTTGTATTTTCTTCTACGGGCAACATGGAATGACATGATATCCATGCTGAAATTTAAACTTATTCAGGATTCGTTTGGCCTTTTTATACACTAATTAAGTTTCCTAGGCATTTAATGTCCATAATTCAAATCTGAAGTACAAATACATGCTCCAGTTCACCAAAATGGCAACAAAAATTATACATGCATGTGTCCTTGGGTGCATGTTTAGGTCCCATGCAAGGAATGAGAACGAATTGCAACCTGACCGTCGTCTTGGCTCATCCTCAAACATTTGGAATCTCGGTTTTTAAATCCCCATAAATCCAAAACTCACCAGAAAGTCATTAAAGGTAGCATGGTGTCACATCATGGAACATATATGTCATGGTAAAAACATTGCCAATTTGGGCCAAGCTTTATTACAATCCTCTTACAATCCGGAGCCTGTCGCAAGAACCCTCATGGTTCTGATAGGGAGACGTGTCCCCTTGTGGGCCAAATGATAATCGCTCCCTCTTCTACCCTCGTATTTTTTTGTACACGCAACACATATGGAACAACGGGAGATTCACGCTGAACTTTAAAATTATTTAGGGTTCGGTTGACCCTTTTTATTCATTAATTGAGTTTTGTAGGCATTTAATGTCCATAATTCAAATCCAAACTACAAATACATGCTCCAGTGCACCAAAATGGCTAGAAAAAATGTACATGTGTCCTTGGGGTGCATGTTTAGGTCCCTTGGAACGAAATGGGAATGAATTCAACCGTCTCGCCGTCCTGCCTTGGTCACAAACATTGCAAATCTCGGTTCATAAATCGTTGTAAATCCAAAACTCACTAGGAAATCATGAAACTTGGCAGGGTGTCACTACATGCTACATATAATTGTCCAATTTGGGCGAAGCTATATTACAAGCCTCTAACAAACCAAAGCTTCTTGCAACCCTCGTGGTTTCGGTGGGCGAAACGATAATCGTTGCCCCTTCAAGCCTTGAACTTTGTTTTCTACAGGGAACATAGAATAACAGGAGTCTCGTGCCGAAATTTGAAACAGTTTAGGGTTTGTTTGGCCATTGTATATATTACTAATTAACTTTTCTACGCATTAAATGTAGTACATAATTCAAATTTGAACTACAAGCACATGCTCCAGTGAAGCAAAATGGGTGGGAAATTGTACATGTGTCATTGGGTGTATGTTTAGGTCTCATTTAATGAATGGGAATGAATTACAAACTTGTCGTCGTCCTGAAACATTGAGAATCTTGGTTTTTAAATCCTAGTACATCAAAAACTCACCCAAAAAACATGAAACTTGGCATGGTTTCATGACATGGCACATATATGCTATGGTAAAAAAATCATCCAGTTTGAGAAGAGGCGCACACATTAGTAGCCAACAAAGTTCTTTTTGAAATAATAAGCTGACACGTTAATATCACAAACGGTTGTATTATATGAACCGTGTCAATATTTAACCATACTCAGTGGCGTGCGTGCAACTGTTTGATTAGGCAGGACGAGCGCGAGAAGTCCGTCGTGCAGGCTCGACGGGACGCGTGCGAGCAGTCCGCCACGCAGGCTCGACAGGACGCGTGCATCCTGTCCACCTCTCAGGCTCGACGGGACACGTGCGAGCAGCAAGGCCGCCCATGCTCACCGGGAAGCGAGCTCTTTGACCTCCATGCACCAGCCGCCCCCCGCCTCGCTCAAAACTTCACCATTAATGTGTTAATTAAAGCGCCTAGAAAGATGTTTTTTTGGGTGGACGGAGGGTGTTTGGTTGCGATCCCATGGAATCATTTGCTTTGTTCGTGTTTTCAACTCGTATTTCATCCTAATTTAAATTGCCACATAGGGCAACGGATAATACGACGACAAATAAAATGGCAACGGATTGTACGACGACAAATTTACAATGGCGCAAATGATAATTGTCTTACATATTTCGGATAATTTTAAATGCCACATGCAGCAAAGTCCGGAAGACACATGTGCAAGAGAAGAAGGAATCGTAGACAACGATCTAGACCGCTACTGTATGTACCCTTCGATGGATCGCCGGGCGATGACATCCTCCAACTCCTTCCTCAATTCCTCACGGCTTTGCTTGAAAGCAGCCACAGATTCCTCCACCTCCTGCTCGCACTCGATCCGGAGCTTCCTCAAGTCACCCATCAGTTCCTCGATGACCGTTGTCAGCATCATCCCCGAGGCACTGCTCTGCTCATGTAGCATCTACCAGCCGGCGGCCTCCTCCTCCTTCTCGGTGAGCGCTTTGAGGAGCTTCGCATTATCACCCATGAGTTTCCCGAAGAGGCCGATCGCCTTGTCAACCGAGGCATCGCTGATCTCGAGCAGCTTCATCAAGCCGTTGACCAGCTCCTGCTGCTTAATGAGTCCAGCGAGAATGCCGTCGTCGCTGGCCAAGGACTTCAGCAATGCAAAGATCGTCACGATCGCCGACGCGGTGAGTGCGCTTGTGAGAGCCATCGCGTACCCGTGAGAGCTCATTCGAGGCCTCCGCGACGCGCCGGGACATCACTGCTGCGGCTGCCGCTTCGTGGCGGGACCTCTCTAGTGCTTTCGCGGCCTTGGTCTTTGCTGCCTGGTTATATGCCCACCCGAAACTCCTCCTACCGGTCATGGCGGAACGACTTGACAGGAAAGACCAGTTTTGTAGGTGATGAGGAGAGGAACTGTGAAGTAATTTTTTGAGTTGGTAGTTTTTATAGCCCGGTGCTAAGTGTGAACACATATTAGTTTGATTGGCGTGAACACATATTAGTTTGATCTGTGTGAACAGATTTACAATTACTTATTGTGTTGTAATCTTCAATGTGATGAGAAACAAATTCAAAATTTATTGATGGTCCTGGGCCCACAAAGCCCTATTTTTGTTGTTCTGTCTCCTCGCAAACAGTTCTTTTGGATTAATCGTATGCCATGCATCGGAAGCCCAAAACGTGGGTCCTTTTTCTCGGATGTACGTGTACGTGTCTGCCCACTATCACACACGGTCATGATATCACCATCGTGTCCTATGGATGCATCGTCGCGTCTCCCACGGGGTGCCAGAAGGTTGACCACGTGGTTGCTCGCCGTGGCGTCCCTACTTTGTTTTCTTTTTTTCCGGGTCCGTGGCATCCCTGCACGCGCTCTGCTCGCCGTTGAGGCAAATTTACAATGGCAACGGTTAATATTTGTCCTACATATTCAGGATAATTTAAAATACCACATGCGGCAAGGCACAAAACACTCGCGACCTACTTATGCATGCAATTATAATAAAATACAGGCTAAAAAGCTTAGCCAGCAGCCTTCCAATGGCGGTCTTCTCAGACTCCATGATCAGCATATCACCCTTGCGGTCGTTCATTATGTGTAACTTACTAATCATCACACATGAGTACCCGCAGACGCGTCGTGTGCGATACTCCTAGCCACCGCAAGCAACTAGTTTGCATTTTCAATGTTTTTTGTACGAACAGAATCACACACGAACTTACTATAGTAACTGTCTGTGTTATAATTTCTTATCCCAAACAGTTCATCCGAGTGGGCTGTTTGCTGCGTATCACACACATCTGGTTTACACGAATCATTTGTGTTATTTTGGCTGATCGCAAATGCTGCATATCACACACATCTTGTTAAGATGAACCATTTCCTTTCTCTTGCCTAATCAAAAACAGTTTGTCCGAGTGAACCGTATGTCGTATATCACACACACCTTGATCTGGTTGACCATTTCTGTTGCATTCCCTAATAGCACAAAGTTCATCACAGGGAACTGTATGCCGTATATCGCATACACATTGATATGCCTGCCCGTTTATGTTGTTCTTCCTCATCGCAAGCAGTTCTGCTGGATGAACCATATGCCCAGCATCGCACAAGTAACTAAAATCTGAACTGTGTTTGATGTCTCTACCATCGCAAACGTTTTGCACCTTTTTTGATGGTTTTTTCACACCACCATTCGCGATTATTGCATCACACACAGTTTCGTCAAAGGGTCTCATATCGTAGTGTCGCATTAGCAGCATCCTGCAGTAGTGATACTCTTGATAGTCAATCTTATAAAGACCCTGAACTTTTCAAAGTTAAAATGACGATTGGTCATGTGAGGCCCGGTTTACAGGTTTGAATATAGGATTAACTCAGTGGCTGTGCGGCCCTTTGAACAACACTCGATATTGAGGTTTGGCAACCTATGAAAGCCTTGTTTTTCTGGTTTGTTATTTTAGTTGAACATTGTTTGGGTTCATATTTTTTGTACAATATTGACATATGGTTTAAAACGATTCATGCCATGTAGCCTTATTCCTTATGGCTCATATTTGAGCGTATTTGGAGGTTTAATAACCCGGTCTGGCTTTAGATGATAAGTCGCCAGTACGATGTGATTGTGCACTTGGAGTTCTACGCTCTAAGTTTTTTGAGCTATTAACTTTGCTGCATATGGCGCTATAAGCCGACAGTATGAACCGATTTCACAGGCCATGTAGCCTTTATTATATCACTCATCATTGAGCATTTTGGGATTGATAACCCGCCCGGATAGCAGACTTTAAGTTGCCAGGATATTTTGCCTTGAGCAATCAGAATGATGATATTTCATGACTCTGCGTTGATACTGCCTCTGGGTTATAATTGTTAAGGCATCACCATGGTATTAATCTATATGTATGTCTTTCAATAACTGTATGAATATTTGGGTTTTTGATAACCCGTCCTGGCTTTGGATGTTTGGGGTTTTTGATAACCCGTCCTGGCTTTGGATGTTAAGTCGCCAGTGTACTTTGATTACGCAATTGGTGTTATGCGCTATGAATCATTGGGCTGTCAGGCTCATTGGATATGGCGATGTAAGTCGGCAGTATGAACCAAATTCACAGGTATGTTTTGTACTTGTTATATGAAGATGCGTGGTTTGATAACCCGCCCTGGCTTTTGATGTTAAGTCGCTAGTATACTTTGGATTGCGCAATTGAATCATGCGCTTATAAATCGTTGGGTTGTCACCCTCACTGGATATGACAATATAAGCCGGCAATATAAGTCAATTTTATAGGGTTTTTTCCTGGTTATATGAGTATGTGAGGTTTGATAACCCGCCCTGGTTTTGGACTTTATGTCACCAGTATCTTTTGGCATGAATGGCCTTAATTCTAGTCTTTTACATAATTGCATAAGACTATACTATGTTTGGGTTGTTACCTGCCCTGGCTTTTGATGTTAAGTTGCCATGGCATATGTTGTTTAAACATTAATATTGTGCAGAACATACAGAGCTATGGCTTAGATACATGATTAAGTTGAAGCCCATCAACAAAGATAAAAAAACTGGTGCTTCAAAAGGGTTATCAATTCTGGATTTTTACAAAGGCTATAAGCCACTGGGTTACATCCTAGAGTACAATGGATGCATATTAAAGTTTCCATCGGCCAAGAGCCGCCAGGTATTTAACTCCGGGTTTACTAGCCAAAACTTGGCTAGATTTTTCATTATGGTTGTCATAACTAGTGTTGAATGATTGAGGTTTGGATACCGGATTATATTATTCAAATCTTTAATAGCCAACATGGCTGGATATTTATTATGGTTATCAATGTCCAGTATTATGATTGAGGTTTTCGAAGCTGCTTCAGAGCAATGGCTATTATTTTTATATCCAAGAAAACCGGCTCACAACAGAGAGCATTGTTCAATATTGAATATGCAGGGCTTTTAGCAACATCATCCGGACAATGGATACAATTTTATTTTACAATGAAAAGAATAGTCCCGAGTCACTGCAGGCACATGACCCGACACTTGGGGGCTACATTATTAAAATCATGATTATATCAAATATGGAAGTCCCATGTTGCTGCAAGCATGCACCACGACACTTGGGGGCTAATGCAAAGTCATTTTAACCCGCCTCATTGAAGACCCGACCCATCACATAGTGATGATCCGGCCCTTGGGGGCTACTAATTGCTCCTGTCAAAGGTAACCTGAAACTTGGGAGCTACATCATATGGTGTTGTTTTTTGAAGTACATCTAAAGTCCCAACTCAATATTATCTTACTGAGCCGGCCCTTGGGGGCTACACGTTGCTGCTCAAATCTACAAAGTCCCTACTCATTATTACATAATGACCCGGTACTTGGGGGCTATACATGGGAAATACAAAGTGTTTAGTTTATGATTGGCGATTTACATGAACAACCCGGATTTCTCCAGAGTTGCAGCATTTATATTAAAGCATGTCTTAAGCTATCACTACGTTCTCCTCTTAAGAATTGGGGGCTACAGGTGATATGCATATATGGGAGGAGCAACTTCAAATTCTCAGTTTTGAGCAAACCAAGTATTATATTATTATTGGAGAAATCCGCAAAGTTTAGACCCGACGTCACCATAAGATTAACTCGACGTCTGCAACAATCATGACCCGGTGTCAGCAAGAATTATGACCCGACATCAACAACAATTATGACCCGGTATCATATATTTTATAACCCGACAATTTTGGCAATTATAAATCGGCAAGATCTAAATTTCAAGCCGGCTGAAAATCAGATGAGTATTTCCAGTCCAATATTTTTGTCAAGTCAGAGCATTGGAAGCCGACGCAAATGGATTATTTTTGACTATATTTCTGCTACAAGCAAATTTGACTATGAAGCTAGTCTATTGACCGGGACTTTCCAGAAGAAGGAAATGACAAGGACTTAAGGATGATCAAGGTGCCGGTTCGGAAAAACTTTTAACTCGGAGCACAACCTGTCAAATATGTTCTTGTGTTTATTTTGCATGATGAGTTTAACATCGATAAATCCAAATTAAACTGGGGGCTAATGTCGGGGTTATACCCCGCGGTGTAACCTGGCCAGATGTATGACCTGGCCGGACTTGGCGACTCACTGGTGACCCGCCGTTGCCCGGTGACTGACTAGTAACCCGCCTAGAGTTGGCGGTTCATTGGTGACCCGGCAGGCGGGTCAGAGGAGTGGAAAGACCCGGTGGCCCAGAAGGCGGCTCATGGAAGGTCGGCTTAAGAGGAAGGGCATAAGGAATATTTCTCTTACAAGGGAAGCAAGAAGCAAGACTAGGATTCCACTTGTGATAGAATAGTCCTAGTCCTACTAGGACTCCACATGTAATCCGCCCCTCCAACTTATATAAGGAGGGACATGGCACCCCAAGAGGGACAAGTTTTGACATGTTGAGACAGACAAATCAATAACTCTCGAGCTAGAGGTAGCGAAAGAGCACCCTTGTAATTGTGAGCATCATCATCATCAATATCAATGAAGCAGGATGTAGGCTTTTACCTCCACCGTGACGGGCCGAACCTGGGTAAAAAACCTCATGTCTCTCTCCCCACTCAACCCCTCTCAAGCTACCACATAGATGCATTGGCCTCATGACTAAGTCCTCACACTAAGGACATCTGCCGTGACAAATCCACGACATCAGGTGTCGCTACCTTTTCCAAATACTATGTACGTGCTCCTTCGCGATCAACAATCGCCCTCTTCCTTTTGAATGTCTGATACACAAGAACTTCATTTGAATGGACAAATATGGTATGATGACAGATGGAATATGTACTGAAAATGGATAGGCAATGCGTATTCACAGACACAATGTGTAAACTAAGAAAGTGGCAGTGCAACAAAGTAGAAGCAATGCAAAGCATCGGTAGAAAGATATGTGCGACCAATATATCTTGCCAAATTAGAGCAAGACCTTGATGGGTGAATAAGATAGGGCATCTGCCCCTGACTCCTCCACTAGGGAAATACATTGACTTAGGTCTCCCTTTAGCTCAGAATCATTGTTAGGATCATATTTTGAACACGAATCCGTAGGCGGAGAGCACTTGCATTGCAATGCATCCAGACTGGATCACATTCCCTTAATGCCAAGTTTGACAGCCATGGCATTGTTATGCTTTATTCTTTTCATGCGGGCAAGCTCATAATCATTATGATGCTATTTAGTACCTGAGATTCATGAAAACATAAAAAGTAGTCAGATTATCTATGGAATGCATTGCGGATTCAACTCGAAGAGTGTCTCCCTACAAACCCCTGTGTATACAAAGTCCATCCCCCAACCGTGCTGACCAGACCACACACAGAAATACAAACCTCTTATGTCTCTATATGGGGCGGACGCACATTTCAAAACTAAAGAAGGAACATTAGAATCATATCAAATTTGTATTTGAACAAATAAACCAATGAATTACAAGTGGTATAATGTTTAGATTCAAGGGTGGAGTGCTGGTAGTGCGACACAAAGCAAGTAGGCAAATTGTATTCCATGTAAAAGATTGTAGTCTATGTCAAAGGTGGATATGACACTTTTCTTTCTATACAATGCAATGTTCGTTGCCCACACTTGATGGAAGAGATCACACAAAGAAAAACTATTCACTCATGTCTGCGGTTCCAGTATTTTGAAATAGGGCGGTCCACCATAAAAGAATATTGACAACAAATATGACAAGGCAAGCATAGAGGTAGTGAGTCAATCATTACTAGTGAGCTTACTAGGACAAGTAGGTAGAATTGTAACCGCAGTAACAGACTGTCCAAAATCTGAATCAAGAAGTTGGTCTAGCACTTATTGTTTGCAACTAATTAAAGTGAATAATTGGATATCATATCAAATGAGTAAAACAAGTAAAATTGTCAACAAACCTGGCATGTAGTAGTAATCTGGGTCAATGTCACTATGACCAACAATCCAATGTGACTAGTGTCTGTTCCTAGGGCCGTAATTTTGAAATCCTGTGAACTTCACAGGTACTAAAGATTATTGAAATATCTAAACCATTAAGTGTAGGTAGCACTCACTACAGAACAAACCCTAATGACAGTCCTGTCTAATGAGTAATGAATCAATTAGAAAATGGGTGACGAGGAGTGGTTGCTAAAATACGCCTGAAACACTACATCAGAGTAACTCGCCATTGTGAATAACCATGGACTTGGATCGCCGGACTATCTGCCGGGCCAGGAGACTTCATCATCTGGTAACTTGCCCCGGTTTATATACGCCAGATATGGAACCGTCCAATCCGGCACAACGTGCAAAGCAGCTACCAATTGAGCCTCCGGATCAGGAACAGCCAAATCCTCCTCTGTAGGCAACTTAACAGACGGGTTATGGAAGATATCTAAAAAGGTATTGGGAGGTACCGGTTTACGCTGAGATCCAAGCCGACTTAAAGTGTCTGCTGCTTCGTTTTTGTGCCGATCCACATGCTCAACCTGATACCCTTTGAAGTGACCCGCTACAATATCCACCTCACGTCTGTAAGCCGCCATGAGTGGATCCTTAGAATCCCAAGTGCCAGAAACTTGCTGAGCCACCAGATCAGAGTCTCAGAAGCATCGTACCCGGCTTAAATTCATCTCCTTGGCCACTCGGAGCCCGTGGAGCAGAGCCTTGTACTCAGCTGCATTGTTAGTACGGGGGAACATTAAACGGAGGACATAGCGAATTTTATCACCTCGAGGGGAAGTAAGGACAACTCCAGCCCCCGAGCCCTCCAATTGCCTGGATCCATCAAAATGAATAGTCCAATATGTATTATCCGGTTTGTCCTCTGGTGCTTGTAACTCGGTCCAGTCATTGATAAAGTCAACAAGTGCCTGAGACTTGATGGCTCTTTGAGGCACGTACTTCAAACCATGTGGACCAAGCTCAATCGCCCACTTTGCAACCCGGCCAGTTGCCTCCCTTTTCTGAAAGATATCACCCAAAGGAGCTGAATTGACAACTGTAATGGGATGGCCTTGAAAATATTGTTTGAGCTTCCGACTTGCCATAAAAACCCCATATACCAGCTTTTGCCAATGCGGATATCGCTACTTTGACTCGATAAGCACCTCACTGATATATTAAACCGGTCGTTGAACCGGATACTCCTTACCAGCCTCCTTACGCTCCACCACAATTGCCACACTGACAGCACGGGCATTAGCAGCCACGTACAACAACAAGGGCTCCTTGTCAACCGAAGCAGCAAGGACTGGCGGTTCAGCTAACTGCCGCTTCAAATCTTCAAACGCTGCATTAGCCGCATTACTCTACACAAAGGTGTCTGTTTTCTTCAACATCTGATATAGAGGGATCGCCTTCTCTCCCAACCGGCTGATAAACCGGCTTAGGGCTGCAATTCGACCTGCTAGACGCTGAACATCATTGATGCACGCCGGTTTAGCCAAAGATGTAATCGCTTTGATCTTCTCCGGATTAGCCTCAATGCCTCTGTTGGACACCAGAAAGCCTAGAAGCTTGCCTGCCGGAACACCAAAAACGCACTTGTCCGGATTGAGCATCATCTTGTAAACTCGCAAATTGTCAAAGGTCTCCTTGAGATCATTTATCAATGTCTCCTTCTTCCTGGACTTTACCACAATGTCATCAACATAGGCATGAACGTTGCGCCCAATCTGAGTGTGAAGACAATTCTGCACGCAGCGCTGATAAGTTGCCTGGGCACTCTTGAGCCCAAAGGGCATAGAAAGATAGCAGAAGGCTCCAAAGGGAGTGATGAAGGCGGTCTTCTCCTGGTCCTTAACTTCCATTTTAATCTGATGATAACCTCAATATGCATCCAAGAAACTCAAATGCTCACAACCCGCCGTTGCATCAATAATCTGATCAATACGCGGGAGAGCAAAAGGATCGGCCGGACAAGCTTTGTTCAAATCCGTGTAATCCACACACATGCGCCAAGTGCCATTTTTCTTAAGAACGAGCACCGGATTAGACAATCACTCAGGGTGAAACCCTTCAACGATAAACCCAGCAGCCAACAGCCGGGCTACCTCTTCACCAATTGCCTTACGTCTTTCCTCGTTAAAGCGATGAAGAAATTGCTTGACCGGTTTAAACTTGGGATCAATATTGAGAGTGTGCTCAGCGAGTTCCCTCGGTACACCTGGCATGTCAGAAGGCTTCCATGCAAAAATGTCCCAGTTCTCACGGATGAACTCGGTGAGCGCGCTTTCCTATTTCGGATCCAGATTTGTGCTGATACTAAACTGTTTAGATGAATCGCCAGAAATAAAGTCAACAAGTTTAGTCTCATTAGCCGGTTTGAAATGTAGGGTTGGGTCATGCTCAGTGGTGGGCTTCTTCAGAGGTGTCATGTCTGCCGGATCAACATTTTCTTTATAAAACTTCAGCTCCTCTGTAGCACAAACCGACTCAGCATAGGCTACATCACCTTCCTCGCAATCCAAAGCGATCTTACGACTTCCGTGAACTGCGATAGTCCCCTTGTGACCCGGCATCTTAAGCTGTAAATAAATGTAACAGGGCCTTGCCATGAACTTTGCATAAGCCGGCCGTCCAAACAGTGCGTGATACAGGCTCTAGATCCTTACCACCTAAAAGGTTAATGTTTTAGAGCGGGAGTCATGTTCATCACCAAACACAACCTCCAAAGCGATCTTACCAACAGGATATGCCGATTTACCTGGCACCACACCATGGAAAATAGTGTTTGACGGTTTAAGACTCTTGTCTGTCAACCCCATGCGACAGAAGGTCTCATAATACAGAATGTTGATACTGCTTCCTCCATCCATGAGTACCTTGGCGAACTTATAACCTCCCACCTAAGGTGCCACCACCAAAGCCAGGTGACCCGGATTGTCAACCCGAGGCGGATGATCCTCCCTGCTCCACACAATAGGTTGTTCGGACCACCGCAGATAACGTGGTACTTCCGGTTCAACAGCATTAACAGCCCTCTTGTGAAGCTTTTGGTCACGCTTACACAAACTAGTGGTGAACATGTGATACTGCCCACCATTCAACTGCTTTGGGTGACTGTGGTAACCCGACTGCTGCTGATTTCCTTGATTATTCTGTTGGTTATTACCACCTTGGTTGTTCTGGTTGCCCTAATTATTCTGAAATCCAGAGTTTGAACCCCCGCCGCCATGAAAACCTGGACCTAAACCGCCCGATGGACCTTGATCATACCGGAAAAGATCAGAGTTTTTGAACTCCTTCATAATGTGACAATCCTTCCAGAGATGCGTTGCAGGAACCTCCTTGGTCCCATGCTTTGGGCAGGGCTGATTCAACAAACGCTCCAGATTCACTCCGCCGCCACGCTGGGGCGGTTTACCCTTATGACGCTGCACATTAGCGTTAGCTACGAAATCTGAATCCGCTTTACGCTTACCGTTATTCCCATGGCCTCCTTGGTTGTGCTGCTGTCCCTTTGCACCGCCGTTCTTCTTTCCCTTCTCCGGTTTCTCCTCACCAGAATCGGGATCCTTGGTATTATCAGAATCGGCATACTTGACCAAGGCGGCCATAAGGGTACCCAAGTCATCGCAGTGGCGCTTGAGCCGTCCCAACTTCATCTTTAGTGACTTAAACCGGCAATTGCGTTCCAGAGTGATGATTGCCTAACCAGCGTTAATCCGGTCTGAAGAATGAAAAACTTCTGAAACCCGGCGCACCCAATGAGTGGTTGACTCGTTCTCCCCTTGAACACAGGCATCCAGATCCACAATGGACACAGGCTATTTGCAGGTGTCTTTGAAATTGGCTATAAACCGAGCCTTCAACTGGTCCCACGATTCGATGGAGTTAGCTGGTAAGCTTTTTAACCAAGTACGGGCTGTCCCTTCCAACATCATCGTGAAATACTTTGCACAGGCCGCTTCATCCACATCCAGCATCTCCATTGCCATCTCATAACTCTCGACCCACGCCTCAGGTGGCTGATCCGTCATATAATTCGGCACCTTGCCTGGACCTTTAAAATCTTTAGGCAGTCACACATTACGCAGAGCCGGAATGAGACAAGGCACTCCCTAGGAACTAAAGGCTAACCCGGTACCACGGTCTACCGATGCCGCAGGTTGAACCTGGGCGGGTTGATAGTGACCCGTATGTTGTGCTGCTAAAGCGGCCTCCCTTCATGCCCTGCCATTATCCACCACGTCCAGAGCATTTACCCCACCACGTGCCAGATTGGGTCCTTGGGGAACATTCCGGTGCCATGCACTGCTAGACACTTCCGGTTCATCCATGTGCCTGCTGTAACTTTTGTCAGACGGGGAGTTGAATGAATTCTATCCCGGCTGTAAGAATAAGCCTGCTGCTGCACCACGGTGGTTTGAAGAAGATCTCTGGCCCACCGCGTCTCAATTGCCGCCAGTGAATCGCCCTCCATCGGAATAGCTGCCAAGCGAGATGCTGCAGCAATCATATTATCCAAATGGCTCAAGAAGTGACCCGGTGTCGTTGACACGTACTGCGGCGGGTTATCCGTTCGTCGAGGTGGTTCGGTCGTCCGTGGTTGATCCGGTGCTTCCCTCGGCGCTTCTGTCCGGTTTGTGGCTACCGGATTACTCGGCCCAGCCCCTGGCGTGTTGAAAAGATTTACTCCCTCGAAGACTGATGGCAGACGTGACCGATACTTTCTCCGCATTACATCATTTGCTGCATTCTGATCCAACAGGAGCCGGTAGTTCTGCGCCTGTATTTGTTGTGACTGGGCATCCAAAGCGGCCCGTTCTTCAGCCAACCTAGTGTCCTCAGTTGCTAGATCCTCCTTAGCCTGTGTTATCTAGTCCTTCAGCTTCACAATATTTGCATTATGCTGATCCTGTGTCTTCGGGGTAACTGCCGTGGTCAACAAGGTAGCCAAGGCATCCATCAAACCAGAGAGGACTTGAGCCGGTCGGCGCGCCGGGCATCCTGCCGCGGCTGCTGATCCGGTATTCATTCCTGCTATGGACGAAGATTGCAGAGTGGGCTGTGTTCCGGCCATGAAAACAGCAACCCGACTTGGTGGTTCAAGGAGGTCCGGAATACTGTTGCCATCGGAATATCCTTCGAACACACCATCATGAACTTGGTACAGGGACTCGGTTTCACCAGTGGATGACTCGCCATCGGAATAAAGAGTCATCTCACCTTCAGACACCGGTTCAGATCCGATCCCATGGACACATACAACAAACGCATGCTTCATGGCGGGTTTCACTCGGGCAGGGCTTGCATGCTGAGCCGTCTCGACGAGGTCGGTGTTGATCTCCGGCTCAGGGCCGGTTCATCGATCTTGCCAATGAAGACGTGAATTCCGCCAAAGGGGACCCGGTACCCGTACTCGATTGAGCCGGCCTCGAGGCCCCATCCTTCATCGTCGATGTAAAGCTTGCCGCGACGACTCTTGGTCATTCGGCCGACCATGTACCCCTTAAGTCCTTCAGAGCCAACTGTCATGGAATTAACACGTCAGATGTCCTCATTAAAGGACTTAGTCGCGGAGCCATTGCTACGGGTTAGCTTGAAGGGGTTAAACCGGACAAGGGACACGGGTGTTTTATACTAATTCGGCCCCTTCGATGAAGGTAAAAGCCTATGTCTAGTTGTGATGGGATTGATTGGGTTTCGATGATCAGGGAGCGAATACGCTTTGCCTGAGTCTCGAGTTGTTGTCTGTTGTCCCTGAACCGCCGCCGGGTCGTCCCTTTATATACACAGGTTGACGCCTAGCCGGTCTACAGAGCTCTGAGGCCGACTCATACAATGGTCCGGCTCGGTCTCTCCTTTCCTAAATTACAATACAAGTTATATGATTATGGAGGTTTACCACTATGGGCCCTAATCCGCCTTTGGGCTCCGGGCCTCTAAGCTTCATAGTAATACGCCATCTTCTAAGTCTTCATGGGCTTCAATATAGTTGAGGATAAACCGGCCCCTCCTGGGCGGTTTACACTCAGTAGTTATATCCCCAACACTGAGTGTTGAGGACGTATCTCATGATAAATCGTGTTGGCTTAGTGGGAGTTGCATGCTGCTACTTCTTGATCTTGCATTGCTTTTACCCTTGAAGAGTAAAGGATGATGCAGCGAAGTAGAGATAAGTATTTCCCTCACTTTGAGAACCAATGTATCAATATAGTAGGAGACAACGCACAAATCACCGAATACCTGTACAAACAATCAAACAACTTGCACCCAACGCGATAAAGGGGTTGTCAATCCCTTCACAGTTACTTGCAAAAGTGAGATCTGATAGAGATAGATAAATGATAAAGTAAATATTTTTGGTATTTTTGGTTTATAGATTGGAAAGTAAAAGATTGCAAGAATAGTAGATCGGAAACTTATATGATGGAAAATAGACCCAGGGGCCATAGGTTTCACTAGAGGCTTCTCTCAAGATAGCAAATAATACGGTGGGTGAACAAATTACTGCCGAGCAATTGATAGAAAAGCGCAAAGTTATGACGATATAAGGCAATTATCATGATTATAGGCATCACGTCCATGTCAAGTAGACCGAAACGATTCTGCATCTACTACTATTACTCCACACATCGAACGACTCATGCATGCATCTAGAGTATTAAGTTCATGAAGAATAGATAACACATTAAGTAAGATGACATGATGTAAAGGAATTAACTCAAGGAATACAATGAAAACCCCATCTTTTTATCCTCGATGGCAACAATAGAATACATGCCTTGCTGTCCCGACTGTCATTGGGAAAGGACACCGCAAGATTGAACCCAAAGCTAAGCACTTCTCCCATTGCAAGAAAAATCAATCTAGTTGGCCAAACCAAACCGAAAGTTCGAAGAGAACTACAAAGATATCAAATCATTCATAAAATAATTCAGAGAAGATTCAATTAATATTCATAGATAAGCTGATCATAAATCCACAATTCATTGGATCTTGGCAAACACACCGCAAAAAAAGTATTACATCGAATAGATCTCCAAGAACATCGAGGAGAACATGGTATTGAGAATCAAAGAGAGAGAAGAATCCATCTAGCTACTAGCTATGGACCCATAGGTCTGTGGTAAACTACTCACACTTCATCGAGAGGGCAATAGAGTTGATGTATAAGCCCTCCGTGATTGAATCCCCCTCCGACAGGGTGCCGGAAAAGGTCCCCAGATGGGATCTCATGGGTACAGAAGGTTGCAATGGTGGAAAAGTGTTTTCGTGGATGCCTCTGGTGGTTTGGGGATATGGGAATATATAGGTGAAAGAATTAGGTCAGGACAGTCACAGGGGGCCCACAAGGGTGGGGGGCATGCCCTCCGTCCTTGTGGCCGCCTCGTGGCTCCTCCGACTTCATCTCCAAGTCTTCTGGTTGTCTTCTGGTCCAAGAAAAATCATCGCGAAGGTTTTATTCTGTTTGGACTCCGTTTGGTATTCCTTTTCTGCGAAACTCAAACACAAGGAAAAAACAGGAGATGGCATTGGGCTCTAGGTTAATAGGTTAGTCCCAAAAATAATACAAAATAGCATATTAATACATATAAAACATCAAAAACATATAATATAATAGCATGGAACAATCAAAAATTATAGATACGTTGGAGACGTATCAAGCATCCCCAAGCTTAATTCCTACTCGTCCTCGAGTAGGTAAATGACAAAAACAGAGTTTTTGATGTGGAATGCTACCTAACATATTTATCCATGTAATCTTCTTTATTGTGGCATGAATGTTCAGATCCGCAAGATTCAAAACAAAAGTTTAATATTGACATAAAAACAGTAATACTTCAAGCATACTAACGAGGCAATTATGTCTTCTCAAAATAACATGGCCAAAGAAAGCTTATCCCCACAAAATCATATAGTCTGGCTATGCTCCATCTTCATCACACAAAATATTCAAATCATGCACAATCCCGGTTTTAGCCAAGCTATTGTTTCATACTTTAGTATTCTCAAACTTGTTCAACTTTCACGCAATACATGAGCGTGAGCCATGGACATAGCACTATAGGTGGAATAGAATGGTGGTTGTGGAGAAGACAAAAAGAGGGAGATAGTCTCACTCAACTAGCCGTATCAACGGGCTATGGAGATGCATGTCAATAGATATCAATGTAAGTGAGTAGGGATTGCCATGCAGCCGATGCACTAGAGCTATAAGTTTATGAAAGCTCAAAAGAAAACTAAGTGGGTGTGCATCCAACTTGCTTGCTCATGAAGACCTAGGGCAATTAGAGGAAGCCCATCTTTGGAATATACATGCCAAGTTCTATAATGAAAATTTCCCATTAGATATGAAAGTGACAACATAGGAGACTCTCTATCATGAAGACCATGGTGCTACTTTGAAGCACAAGTGTGGAAAAATGATAGTAACATTGCCCCTTCTCTCTTTCTCTCTCTTTCTTCTTCTTTTTCTTTTTTTGGGGCCTTCTCTTTTTTTGGTTTCTCTTTTTTTATTTCCTCACATGGGACAATGCTCTAACAATGAAGATCATCACACTTTTATTTACTTACAACTCAAAAATTACAACTCGATGCTAGAACAAAACATGACTCTATATGAATGCCTCCTGTGGTGTACTGGGATGTGCAATGAATCAAGAGTGACATGTATGAAAGAATTATGAATGGTGGCTTTGCCACAAATACAATGTCAACTACAAGATCAAGCAAAGCAATATGACAATGATGATGCGTGTCATAAAAAATGGAACGCTGGAAAGTTGCATGGCAATATATCTCAGAATGGCTACGGAAATTCCATAATAGGTAGGTATGGTGGCTGTTTTGAGGAAGGTATATGGTGGGTGTATGGTACCGTCGAAAGTTGCGCGGTACTAGAGAGGCTAGAAATGGTGGAAGGGTGAGAGTGCGTATAATCCATGGACTCAACATTAGTCATAAAGAAGTCACATACTTATTACAAAAGTCTATTAGTCCTTGAAACAAAGTACTATGCGCATGCTCCTATGGAAAGGGTTGGTAGGAGTTAACCATCGCGCGATCTGGACCTCCACACAAAGGATGACAATCAAAAAATATCTCATGCGCCAACTTCATTAAATAACGGTCCACCATACATGCATGCTACAGGACTCACAAACCTTAACATAAGTATTTCTCAAATTCACTATTACTCACTAGAATGACTCTAATATCACCATCTTCATATCTCAAAACAATCATAAGGAATGAAACTTCTCATAGTATTCAATGCACTTTATATGAAAGTTTTTATTATGTCCCTCTTGGATGCCTATCATATTAGGACTAAATTTATAACCAAAGCAAATTATCATGCTGTCTAAAGACTCTCAAAATAATATAAATGAAGCATGAGAGTTCATCAATTTCTATAAAATAAAACCACCGCCGTGCTCTAAAAAGATATAAGTGAAGCACTAGAGCAAAATTGCTTAGCTCAAAAGATATAAGTGAAGCACATAGAGTATTCTAATAAATCAAAATTCATGCGTGTACTTCTCAAAAGGTGTGTACAGCAAGGATGATTGTGGAAAACTAAAAATAAAATAATCAAATCATACAAGACACTCCAAGCAAAGCACATACTATGTGGTGAATAAAAATATAACCTCAAGTAAAGTTACCGATAGACGAAGACGAAAGACGGGATGCCTTCCGGGGCATCCCCAAGCTTAGGCGGTTGGTTGTCCTTGAATATTACCTTGGGGTGCCTTGGACATCCCCAAGCTTAGGCTCTTGCCACTCCTTATTCCATAGTCCATCAAATCCTTACCCAAAACTTGAAAACTTCGCAACACAAAACTCAACAGAAAATCTCATATGCTACGTTAGTATAGGAAAATAAACCACCACTTTTGGTACTGTTTTGAACTCATTATTTATTTATATTGGTGTAATATATACTGTATTCCAACTTTTCCATGGTTCATACCCCCCGATACTACCCATAGATTCATAAAAATAAGCAAACAATTCATAGAAAACATAATCTGTCAAAAACAGAATAGTCTGTAGCAATCTGTAACTCTTGAATACCTCTATAAATCCAAAAATTATGAAAAATTAGGAAAACCTGTAAAATTTGTGTATCAATCCTTTGCAAAAAGAATCAGATCAATAGCTCGCTTCTGTGAATTATGAAAATTATTTTCCTGGGTGCAAAAAGTTTCTGCTTCTCAGCAAGAACAACTATCACCGTAAGCTATCCCAAAGGTCTTACTTGGCACAAACACTAATTAAAACACAAAACCACATCTAATAAGAGGCTAGATGAATATTTATTGCAAAACAGGAACAAAAATAAAATAGGGTTACCTCCCGACAAGCGCCATTGTTTAACGCCCTTACACTAGTACAACGAGGTGCTATACAAACGGTTTTTAACCCCTTTCCGCGACGACACTTGGAACCGTCGCCAGGTGAGTGTGGGCGATAGGGGCGATCCTTCCCACACGACCCAGAAACCGTCGGGGATAGGAGCCTTGATGCATATAGTTGCCCCTACATAACTGTTTCCGATGTCTCGCATATCCGAAACGCTTCATCCTTGCTACTCGTTTGTGCTCGCATTGCCATCGCAGTCGGAGTTTTGTGGTTTTACCTAAAACTAGGCAGATCACAGGCACGGGAGTTTTCTAGGCACGTACCAAACTGGCTCTACGTTCATGATGCCTAGCACATCACAAACAGTTCATGGTTATAAACCGTGTATGATAGGTAGACATTCACACACATTTAGTTTTCCCACAGCGTATGTGAGTGTCTGACATCACACACGCTTTGCAACAACAACGGTGTGCATTGTTACACACGTTTCCACTCCGTGGATCGTGTCTTATTATGATGTATATCATACACGCTGTGCTTTATTAACCGTGTGCGTCGTAATGACCTCCACACCGTAATTTTTCCCTAATTTAATTACTGCTATTTAAAATTGTACCTAATTTAAACTTGAAATTAGGCTATAGCTTTATTCATATACATCAGGTCAAACAACCAATGCATTATTCAATTCACAGGTACATATGTTTAAGAATTACATAAGCACCAAATAAAGAATGATGAACCAGGGTTCTATACTTGTACTATTACAGATGGTAAAGAAAGAGGCGACAGACATTCTGTTTGCTGAACAAGGTGAAGCGGAATGGCCCTATTGTGCTCTCCTGGATGCAGAAGGCACGCACGACTCTAGTCCAACCCCTTGTGATGGTCGGCCGCCAATCATGTAGTTTGAGAGGTAATGTTGAGTGAACTGCTTTAGGATCCACTACAAAGGAAAAAAGATTCAGACATTGTCATCTAACACAACTCATTATGGGTAGTAAAAAGAAGGCTAGAGGGTTCTTATTTACCATCATGCAGTTCACTGTTGTCTTGCATAAAGTGTAAACATATAGTTCGATTGACATCTTTTGACCCATTTTAATAACAATCTTTATCAGTTTCCTCACTTGATGCTAGTTCATGAATATCTGATTGCCCCATACGCACAAAGGGTCGAACTGTGGATCTTTGGCAATGACATGTGTACCTAAAAGCACCATGTTAGTATTAGAAGCTAAACAACAATTGCAAAACAATGTAGTACAACACTCCCTCCATCCCATTATATAAGATTTTAGACCCGTATATCTAGACATCATCAAAACATTAAGGTAACACGAACATTAAGGTAACACTCTTCCTTGTTGCCATGTAGCCTGGGATTGCATATTTACATTCAGTACAATGCATGTTGCTATGTAGCCTCAGATATACTAAACATGTCCCTAGTTAACATACTGATAAATGGCTTACAGATATATTCAGTGAAATGTCCAATTTGATGATTAATCCCTTATCAGCCTCCAGGCTATATGGTACTAGCTACCGAGATCCTGAACAGTGAGTACATATAAGCAATGCGATGAAACTAACCTCGATGGAAAAAACAACACTGTTCTCAATATTGTCTTGTATGAGTACATATAAAGGCATGTTAAGCACAACAAGCTAAACATCAACCAAATATATCCATGGTAGACAACATAATCTACAAATGATAGCTTCAGTGTGCAGGCTTAAGCACGCTAGTTAAGTAAAACAAGAAGTGGAAAGGTGTGTTAACTGCATCAGGCATAACATTTATAAACAAGCAAATAGTCATTCAAACTGGTATTGTGCAGGTCTAAACTACACTAGTTATTGTTAAAAAAATGAAATGACATGTGAACTGCAATATCCTTAACAACAACCAAATATTGTAATTCATAGTGGTATTGTTGAAACTATTATTGATCAAATTGAATTGCACGGCAAATAGTTGCACATATAGAGCATCACACTGTGAAGAACTGAAATAAACAAGGCATAAGGCCATCTCTAGCTGATCATTTAAAATTTTTGGCCGTTTCTAGTCGATCCCCTAAACTTAATGTTGTAAACTTCAATTTGATCAAGTTCAAAGCAGGTTCAATAGAAAGTAGCATGCATGCAAACATAAACATAGATAGTTTTGCATAACCAAAAATAAAACATAAATTTAAACTAAGATAAACTACTTTCGGTCAAAGTAGAGGTCGAGCGTATCCTTCCTCGTCAGTGACGGTGTGCCACGAGCCGTCATCGAGGTCGTTGGGGAAGGCACTCCTCCACTCGTCGACATCGATCTCCTTGTCCTCGCCGCCACCTGGATGCCCTCCACACTGCCATCCTCGCCGCCTTCGACCTCGTCATTGGAGGAGAGCGCGATAACCTCGCCGCCCTCTGTGCTGCCATCCTCGCCGCCTTCGACCTCGTCATCAGAGGAGAGCGTGAAAATCTCGCCGCCCTCTGTGCCGCTGTCCTCGCTGCCTTCGAACTCGTCATCAAAGGAGAGCATGATAACCTCACCGCCCTCCGTGCCGGCAAAGATCGCCCGCTCTGCCTCCACAAGCTCCGGGTGCTATCGGCAGAGCTCTTGCATGTAGGCCTCATCGGCGGTCTCGGACTCGAGGCGCTCCCACTCCTCGCGGTCCTGCCGGTCCATAGCAGAGCTCACCACCCCTGGCTCCGGCGGAATGAGGTGGAACTGATGTGTGCCGAAGGGGAAATTGAGCTGTCACGCCCAATATGCGACCCTATGCTAAAGTGACTCAAAGGTCCCACTAAGGATAGAACCGCATATTGGAGACGCTTTTGCAAGGTGGATATCATTACATCATACCATTACATAATAGTTGGGGATACATACAAGAGGCATACAATGCCACACGAATACAACATCATCATACATAAGAGCACCATCTGACTACGGATGAAACACAAACAGAAACTCAAATGACATCCACCCTGCTAGCCCAGGCTACTGACCTAGAACCTATCCCCTGATCGAAGAACAAGTAGAAGAAGAACTCCAAAACAAGTAAACATTGCTCTCGCGTCATGATCATCGCATAACCTGTACCTGCAACTGTTGTTGTAGTAATCTGTGAGCCACGAGGACTCAGCAATCCCATAACCAAGGGTATCAAGACTAGCAAAGGTAATGGGAAAGGAAGGGGTAAAGTGGTGAGGTTGCAGCAGCGACTAAGCAAAGTATGGTGGCTAACTTACGCAAATAAGAGCGAGAAGAGAAGCAAACGGAACGGTCATGAAGCTAGCAAAGATCAAGAAGTGATCCTGAACTCCTACATACGTCAAACATAACCCAAAACCGTGTTCACTTCCCGGACTCCGCCGAAAAGAGACCATCACGGCTACACACGCGGTTGATGCGTTTTAATTTGTATCTGGTGTCAAGTTATCTACAACAAGACATTAACAAATTCCCATCTGCCACATAACCGCAGGCACGGCTCTCGAAAGTTTATACCCTGCAGGGGTGTCCCAACTTAGCCCATCACAAGCTCTCACGGTCAACGAAGGATATTCCTTCTCCCAGGAAGAACCGATCGGTCTCGGAATCCCGGTTTACAAGACATTTCGACAATGGTAAAACAAGACCAGCAAAGCCGCCCAATGTGCCAACAAATCCCGATAGGAGTTGCACATATCTCGTTCTCAGGGCACACCGGATAATCGAAGCGTACAGGTACCAATGTAACCCAAGTTGCCAAGGGACGGTCCCGCACGGTGCTCTAGTTTGGACCAACACTCGGAGGAGCACTGGCCCGGGGGGGGGGGGGGGTAAATAAAGATGACCCTCGGGCTCCAGAAACCCAAGGGAAAAAGGCTTAGGTGAGGCAAATGGTAAAACCAAGGTTGGGCCTTGCTGGAGGAGTTTTATTCAAAGCGAACTATCAAGGGGGTCCCACAAATCACCCAACCGCGTAAGGAATGCAAAATCAAGGACATAACACCGGTATGACGGAAACTAGGGCGGAAAGAGTGGAACAAAACACCAGGCATAAGGCCGAGCCTTCCACCCTTTACCAAGTATATAGATGCATTAATTAAATAAGAGATATTGTGATATCCCAACATAATCCTGTCCACCATGGAGCAATCTTCAACTTCACCTGCAACTAACAACGCTATAAGAGGGGCTGATCAAAGCGATAACATAGCCAAGCAACGGTTTGCTAGGAAGGGTGAAAAGTTAGAGGCTGACATGGCAATTTGGGAGGCTTGAAGAACAGGTGATAGGTAGCGCAGCATAGCGATGGAACAAAGCAACTAGCATAGCAATGATAGTAATGAGATCCAAGGTGATGGGCATCTTGCCTGAAATCCATCTAGGAAGAAGAACGATTCCATGAAAAAGATGAAGCCACGAAGACGAACCGAGCGTAGATGAACGAATCCTCACGATCGCAACGAAACAGGAACTAACGAGAAGAAGCACAACCGGAAAGAAGCCAACAACATGGTAAAAACACAACACATAAACATAAAATGATGCACAACCAAGCATGATGCATGAGAAAGCTACATGAAGCTACTCATGGCAAGGGATGATGCATACAAGAGCAACACATCAAAGCAAGTTAGATGAGGCCGGAAACAACATATAACAAATCCGGTAAGTCCTCATATGCAAATTTCGCAATTGGTCCATATCTGAATAAACCTTATGTTCAAGTTGTTAAACATCAAGTTAAGATGCACCAAGATGACCTACACGAAATTCTAGTCAAGTTACATATAAAGTTCATTTAGTTCGGAGCTACGACCTAGAAGATATGAGCAAAACAAGTTAAGCATGGCATTGATGCATAGTGCATACAAACATCAAATAAACACATTTGAAACAAGGATGCCACAAGATAAGATGAAACTACATGCAAATTTAAGCAAGTTTCATATAGAGCACACTCAAAACGGAGCAACGGTTCAACACATACACATGAAACAAGTTTAAAGGACAAGATGTCCAAAACAGCAACTAGGCATCTAGCAAGCATCAAAACAATATGCTAAAGCACCTTAACAGAAAAACAAAAGGCACGGGCATGATGTACAGGTAAAGCATGACAAAACATGAACACTGATCTATCTCCAGAAATCAATAGAACATGCTCAAAAGGGCATGGCAAGATAGCAAATAATAACAGTTTCACAGACTTGGCAGAAATCACTGTGCATGGCAGAAATAACATCAGGTTCCAATGTTTAGAGTTATCAAAAAACATGTTAAAGCAAGCTATTATCGCAAACAAAGGCATGACATGGTAATAATAGAGACAGATAACAAAACTCCCTTAGTGAACTAATTCCAAAGATCAACAGAAAAGATGGTAGCATCCATGCAAACATGGCAAATGATGTGACAGATTCAGAAATACAGTACATGGCAGGAACAACGATAAGTAGGCATGTTGGTGATCTTGTACCACTCTCCACAAAGCATTTCATGGCATGTGAAGTCAACCAACCGTAAGAAGACACATTAATGAATCAAATCATGGCAAGAGAAAGTTCATAGGGTGCGTGGATCACTAACAAAACACATGGCAAAACTGAACTTAGTGTTAATAGGCTGACAGAAACATCATTTAGCAACTTTGGAGCAAGATAATATCAATCTACATCAAGCCATAATTTCAACCAAAGAAATGGATGGATAGAACATGACATGTGTAACAAAACATCCTTAGTGAACATCTCCAGATTATGCATAGAATGACTTGTAGCAGCAGGTTTACAAAGCATCATGGTATAACAGTTTCAGCCTAGCAAAACAGTAACAGCAAGTACCCTACTTCACCAGCTCGATGCACTCACTACAAGACTCACAAAAATACATGGATTGCTCCACTGTAAATATGGCATGATTAGCTCAAAACGCATGTAGACATCAAGCTCATAGGATGCACACACAAAATGCAATGAAAAGACAAATCACCAAGTTCTGTTAACAGGCAGCAGTTTAACATCATATAGCACTCTTGCAACAATTATAAGGGCATCAAGGTAGACTCAAAGAAGCATGGAACAACGTAATGAAATGATGAGCATCTCATGATAAACATTTTGACATATTACATGCACAAAATGGAGCATCACACAAGAAGTTATGGCATGATGAACATGGGACTAGAATGTAAATATTTTAGGGACTTGGAAGAATTTCGGGGCAACCTCGAGGGGAAAAGTCAAGGCGGGCGAGGGAGGCGGCGGATCTCGCCGGAGCCGGGGAAGAAGATGGCTGGAGAGGACGCGGGGCACCGGCGAGGTCGTTCCGGCGACGGGGGTCGGCGCTGGGGCCTCTCCCCGAGCAGATCCAGCGGCGAGGAGGCGTGGGGCGCCAAGGAAACCGAGCTGCAAGGCGGCGGGGCTCGCGCTCCGGCGAACTCCTACCGGAGTGGCGGAGGCGGCGGGGTCGGGCGAAGGGTGGAGGCAGCGAGCGCGGGCACGGGCTCGCGTGGTCGGCGGTGGAGGTCAGCGGCGGCGGGAGGCGCGCGGGGCGAAGCGGCGGCGGGCGCCTCGGGCGCGGGCGGCGGCGAAGCGCGGGCCGAGCGGGCCGCGGGGGCCGGCGGCGGGCCTGGCGGGCTGCAGGCGGCGGGAAGGAGAGAGGAAGCAGGCGGGCTGATGGCGGCGACGGATTCATCGGGGCGGCGGCGCGGACATGTCCTTCGGTGGGGAAAATTGTCTGGCGGCGAAGTGGGGCGATTTCTAGGGTTTCATCCGCAAATTTCGGGGGAGAGGGAGTATATATGGGTAGAGGGAGCTAGGATTGTCCAAATGAGGTGCGGTTTTCGCCCACACGATCACGATCCAACGAGCGAGAGCATGGAGGGGGATTGGATGGCCTCATGGGCTGTGGTGAAGAGGGGCTGTGCTGAAAAGAGAGAGGGGTTTCGGGCTACGCGGTTAACCGTTGGAGCATCAAACGACCTCTAAATGGAACGAAATTTGACGGGCGGTCTACTGGTGATATACCAAGGCCACTCGGCAAATCTCGGCCCATTCCGAGAACATTTTTCTCCCGCTCACGAAACAAGGTCTGAGAGGAGCGACGGGCGCGTGCGAGTGTGGTCGGGCTCAGAATGGACAACTGAGAGAACCGGCAGAACCCAAACGAATGCAAGTTTTGAAAACATGTAGATGAAATGCAGATGATGACATGGCAAAATGCAACACGCAAGCAAATGACATGGCAACTACGGCGAATAACTGGAAGACACGTGGCGCATCAGACTCGGGGCGTTACAACTCTCCTCCACTAACAAGAGATCTCGTCCCGAGATCTTGGGAACGAGACGGAAGAGAAATAGGAAGAGGTGAGGCAAGACCACAAGAAATAAGAATAACAAAGTCGAGAGAACTCAGGTAGAAAAGAGGAATGACGAGTATGACAAGAATCAAAAGCTCATGGAAACAAGATAGACTTTGAAACTACTCCGGTTAGAATAAGATAGAAAAGGAATGAATAAAAGAATTTGGGCAGCACTCCGATTGAAAATGGAAGGAATATAACATGAACTTCACAAGATGGGATGGCACTTGATGAGATGAAAAATGCAATGGCTCTAGAAGAATTGAAAGAATTGAATGAAAACAAGTTAGAAGGAAGGGTTGAACGGAGTTGTTGAGAAAATCAACAACGAAAGAATAGGCTTGTTGTGGACTTATCAAAAACAACTCAAAACTTGAGGTGAAAATTATACCACAACCTATGTTTCAATAGCTGAGAAGAACGAAGAAATGCAAAACTCCACTTCAGAAGAAAAGGAGAATTATTTGCACTTCGAGACGCGAGAAGAAAAGATAATTGAACTCCTCCAACAAAATTCTTGATGAACTCTTGAAGAATGAATTAAATCATGAAGAACCACCATGAAGAACTCCGGTGACAAAAGGATGATGAGATAGAAATGAAGGATGAAAGAATAAGATGAGCCTTGCGATGATTTAGATGGAGGATCTGACGAAATGACCAAGGAAATTTGAGCTCGAAAAACGAAAAGATGAAAACACTTGGAAATAGAATTAATTCATCAAGAACAAACTCCGAAGGAAGGGATTAATCACTTTGAGGAAATAAGAATAAGATTTATTGTATGCTTATCCTTCATCAAATTAAATTGATGACTAGCAATGAATTTCGCATACTACTTATTCTTATTGGAAAAAGGATTGAGGGATATATGGAGCAATCTTGAGGAAGGTGTTCAACGAACCACCGGTAGTATTTGAAAGAACGAATGGATTGATATGATAAACAAAGGAAAAGGAATATTGAATGAATCACCGTAAGAGTTCGAAAATGACTGATGAAAGAGAATGAATCACCGGGAACAATTAGAAGAACCAATATGCTATTGGGGATTTAGATTCAAAAGAACAGAGAGATCATGAGCTAATTAACGAACACTTGAACGAAGCACCGGGATAATTGGATAACGGTAGCTGAAATGTGAGGACAAATAATTCTTCTGGAAGGATGGCCTTCGTTGGAAAGAAATGGGAAAACAACTCCTGACATACTCCGGATGGGTAAGAAAAGGAATATCTGACAAATGGAATAATTCGAGAGGATTACATGAAGCTAGAACCACGAATCTTCGAGAGAACGCGCAAATATTAAGAGAAACTCTTCTTCGGTCTTCAATTGACGACGGAAAACACCACCAAAATTACTGAGATACTACGATAGAATTAAAAGCGAAGAGGTTGAGCCAACAATGAAAATGATTTGAAATTGATCTTGGAAAAGATTTGACTGATGAAATTCATACTTACGTCAAACTTCGAAAAGGATTTGAGAATAGCTCCAGGAAAATTAGAAGAGTCAGGTAGATCCTAGGAAAAGACCTGTGGGTTAGGGCCCACTAAAAGAAAACACCATTGGAAAGGGATGTTGAACAGATAGATGATGCACCAGAACAATTGAAATATTTGAATGAGGTGAAAACCTCGAATTAATTCGAACACAGACGAATCTCCTGAGATGTCTTGAGCACACCAGAAGGATAAAATGACGAGCGTTGAACAAGCAGGGAAAACACTTGAGCCAAGGGAAAAGATTATGATCAACCCCGAAAAACTTGAATTGAGTCCACCGGAGAAGAAAAAGAGATGAAGAATGTCAAACGAGACGAGAATTCACTGGTTGAAATAATTGACGAAACACTGAAGAGGCTCCACACAAATGAAATTGATGCTCGAAACAGACTCATGCTCCGGGAAGAAGAGGGTGGGAGGGCAGGAAAACAAAGGCAACTTGGAAGGGGAAAAGCCGATGAATAACTTCAAGAGGAAACACCGGTTGAAAGAATGCAAATGCTTCGCACGAGTAGGATGGATACTTTATTGCGGACTCCGGCTCCGAGAAGAAAAAAAGGGGTGGGTGGGTGGGAAAAGAAAACAACTGAGGATTGAACTTGGCAAAGAAGAAGAGGCTCGAGTCAACTTGACGAGAAATGCACCGGATGGAAAGAGCTGAGAACCAACGATTGGAAAACCAACTGCGTGATCCTAAAAGAAAATTTTGAAGCGGAAAAGGAGTAATCAAAACACCTACGTCAAGATTCCTGACCAGAGTGACGAAGGGGCTAAGGAGTAAAAAGTATTCCTACTCTCCGATATAACTAGACTTAGAAATAGTTTTCATGTAGACTCGACAATGGCGAAACTACACGATCAATCAAGGGGACTCCTATGGTCGGTCGAGGCTCTGATACCAACTTGTCACGCCCAATATGCGACCCTATCCTAAAGTCACTCGAAGGTCCCACTAAGGATAGAAGCACATATTGGAGACGCTTTTGCATGGTGGATATCATTACATCGTACCATTACATAATAGTTGGGGATACATACAAGAGGCATACAATGCCACACGAATACAACATCATCATACATAAGAGCACCATCCGACTACGGATGAAACACAAACAGAAACTCAAACGACATCCACCCTGCTAGCCCAGGCTGCCGACCTGGAACCTATCCCCTGATCGAAGAAGAAGCAGAAGAAGAACTCCAAAACAAGTAAACATCGCTCTTGCATCATGATCATCGCATAACCTGCACCTGCAACTATTGTTGTAGTAATCTGTGATCCACGAGGACTCAACAATCCCATAACCAAGGGTATCAAGACTAGCAAAGCTTAATGGGAAAGGAAGGGGTAAAGTGGCGAGGTTGCAGCAGCGACTAAGCAAAGTATGGTGGCTAACTTACGCAAATAAGAGCGACAAGAGAAGCAAACGGAATGGTCATGAAGCTACCAATGATCAAGAAGTGATCCTGAACTCCTACTTACGTCAAACATAACCCAAAACCGTGTTCACTTCCCAGACTCCGCCGAAAAGAGACCATCACGGCTACACACGCGGTTGATGCATTTTAATTTGTATCTGGTGTCAAGTTATCTACAATCGGACATTAACAAATTCCCATCTGCCACATAACTGCAGGCACGGCTCTCAAAAGTTTATACCCTGCAGGGGTGTCCCAACTTAGCCCATCACAAGCTCTCACGGTCAACGAAGGATATTCCTTCTCCCTGGAAGACCCGATCAGTTTCGGAATCCCGGTTTACAAGATATTTCGACAATGGTAAAACAAGACCAGCAAAGCTGCCCGATGTGCCGACAAATCTCGATAGGAGCTGCACATATCTCGTTCTCAGGGCACACCGGATAAGCAAAGAGTATAGGTACCAACGTAACCCAAGTTGCCAAGGGACGGTCCCGCACGGTGCTCTAGTTTGGACCAACACTCGGAGGAGCACTGGCCCGGGGGGGGGGGGTAAATAAAGTTGACCCTCGGGCTTCGAAAACCCAAGGGAAAAAGTCTTAGGTGAGGCAAATGGTAAAACCAAGGTTGGGCCTTGCGGGAGGAGTTTTATTCAAAGCGAACTGTCAAGGGGGTCCCATAAATCGCCCAACCGCATAAGGAACGCAAAATCAAGGAACATAACACCTGTATGATGGAAACTAGGGCGGCAAGAGTGGAACAAAACATCAGGCATAAGGCCGAGCCTTCCACCCTTTACTAACTATATAGATGCATTAATTAAATAAGAGATATTGTGATATACCAACATAATCTTGTCCACCATGGAGCAATCTTCAACTTCACCTGCAACTAACAACACTATAAGAGGGGCTAAGCAAAGCGGTAACATAGCCAAGCAACGGTTTGCTAGGAAGGGCGAAAAGGTTAGAGGCTGACATGGCAATTTGGGAGGCTTGAAGAGCAAGTGATAGGTAGCGCACCATAGCAATAGAACGAAGCAACTAGCATAGCAATGATAGTAATGAGATCCAAGGTGATGGTCATCTTGCCTGAAATCCCGCTAGGAATAAGAATGAGTCCATGAAGAATATGAAGCCACGAAGACGAACCGAGCGTAGACGAACGAATCCTCACGATCGCAACGAAACAGGAACTAACGAGAAGAAGCACAACCGAAAGAAGCAAACACAATGGTAAACACACAACACATAAACATGACATGATGCACAACCAAGCATGATGCATGACAAACCTACATGAAGCTACTCATGGCAAGGGATGATGTATACAAGAGCAACACATCAAAACAAGTTAAATGAGGCCGGAAACAACATATAACAAATCCGGTAAGTCCTCATATGCAAATTCCACAATTTGTATAGATCTGAATAAACCTTATGTTCAAGTTGTTAAACAGCAAATTAAGATGCACCAAGATGACCTACACGAAATTCTAGTCAAGTTACATATAAAGTTCATTTAGTTCGGAGCTACGGCCTAGAAGATATGAGCAAAACAAGTTAAGCATGACATTGATGCACAATGCATACAAACATCAAGCAAACAAATTCAAAACAAGGATGCCACAAGATTGAACATATAAAGGATGAGCAGTCCGCCCAACTAGCAGCCGTGGCCACGTCTCCTTTTATTTGTCTCCCGAGCGCCGCGTCCTCTCCTCTCCCTTTCCCCGCTCGCTTCCTCCTCCCGAGCCCGCAGAACCCTAGCTGCCATCTCCGGCAGCACCTCAGCCGCCCCCTCTCCCTCTCCACCTAGCCGCCCCTCCCTGATGGCCTACGCCTTCTCCCTCTCCCCCAGAGACTGGCGTGCCCCCCCTCTTCTCCCCACCCGACGCTGGTGACGGCCGCCCAAGCACCTCTCCATCCGCCCGCGCCTCGAACCGCCGCCGGTGCTCCTCCTATCGGCTAGAGAAGGGCGGCCGGCACGCCCCTCCTTTTCTCCCCACCCGACGCTGGTGCCGGTTGGTTGCTCCTTCATCATTGAGGGACGTTCCGGGAAGGATCTGAGGTGGGACACCGGCGGCAGGGAGTAGGGAGGTAGGTGAGAAAATCCTTCTCCGTTCTCATCAGATCTCGTCGTAGTGGGTGGATTGGTTGTGGTGCTGATCCGTGCTCCTGTGTTCTATGGGGGAGTGTAGAGCTGGAGAGTTCAAGGAGTGGGACTGGTTCTTCAACCGAAAGAAGGGCGGCATGTTCCTGACGAGGAGCTAGGAAGGACTACAACCTTATTTGGTTTCCAAATTTTTCATAAGAATCTGCAACCATATGAGTAGCAAGTAAATTTGGCATAGGTAAACTGAAATACTTCATGGTCTGTAAACATGTGTGCTACTATAGTGAATAAGATGAAACTACATGCAAATCTAAGCAAGTTTCATGTAGAGCACACTCAAAACAGAGCAACGATTGAACACATACACATGAAACAAGTTTAAAGGACAAGCTGTCCAAAACAGCAACTAGGCATCTAGCAAGCATCAAAACAATATGCTACAACACAACAACACAAAAACAAAAGACATGGACATGATGTACAGATAAATCATGACAAAACATGAACACTGAGCTATCTCTATAAATCAATAGAACATGCTCAAAAGGACATGGCAAGATTGCAAATAATAACAGTTTCACAGACTTAGCAGAAATCACTATGCATACCAGAAATAACATCAGGTTGCAATGTTTAGAGTTATCAAACAAAATGTTAAAGCAAGCTCTTATCGCAAACAAAGGCATGGCATGCTAATACTAGAGACAGGGAACATAACTCCCTTATTGAACTAATTCCAAAGATCAACAAAAAAGATGGTAGCATCCATGCAAACATATCAAATGATGTGACAGATTCAGAAATACAGTACATGGCAGGAACAACGATAAGTAGGCATGTTGGTGAGCTTGTACCACTATCCACAGAGCTTTTCATGGCATGTGAAGTCAACCAACAATAATAAGACACAATTATGAAGCTAACCATGGCAAGAGCAAGTTCACAGGGCGCATGGGTCACTAATAAAACACATGGCAAAACTAAACTTAGTGTTAACAGGATGACAACAACATTATTTAGGAAATTTCGAGCAAGATAACATCAATCTACAGAAAGTCATAATTTCAACCAAGGACAGGGATGCATAGATCATGACATGTATAACAAAACATCCATAGTGAACATCTCCAGATTATTCATAGAATGACTTGTAGCAGCAGGTTTACAAAGCATCATGGTATAACAGTTTCAGTCTAGCAACAGTAACAACAAGTACCCTACTTCACGAGGTCGATGCACTCACTACAAGAATCACAAAAATACATGTATAGCACCACTGTAAAATTGGCATGATGTAGCTCAAAACTTATGTAGACATCAAGCTCATAGGATGCACACACAAAATGCAATGAAAAAGACAAATCACCAAGTTCTGTTAACTGGCAGCAGTTTAACATCATATAGCACCCCTGCAACGATGATAAGAGCATCAAGATGGACTCAAATAAGCATGGCAAAATGGAATGAAATGAAGAGCATCTGATGGTAAACAATTTGGCATATTACACGCACAAAACAGAGCATCACACAATAAATTATGGCATGATGAACATGGGACAGAGTGTAAATATTTTAGGGACTGAAGAAATTCGGGGCAACCTCGAGGGGAAAATTCAATGCGGGGGAGGGAGGCGGCGGATCTCGCCGGAGCCGGAGAAGAAGATGGCCGGAGAGGATGCGGGGCACCAACGACGGGGGTCTGCGGCGGGGCCTCTCCCCGACCGGATCCGGCCGCGAGGAAGCGCGGGGAGGCGAGGAAACCGAGCTGCGAGGCGGCGGGGCTCGCGCTCCGGCGAACTCCTGCCGGAGCGGCGGCGAGGACGCGACCGCTGCGGGCGCTAGCGGCGACCGGCGGAGGCGGAGGGGTCGGGCGAAGGGCGGAGGCGGCGAGCGCGGGCGCGGGCTCGCGCGGTCGGCGGCGACGGTCGGCGCCGGCAGAAGGCACGCGGGGTGAAGCGGCGGCGGGCGCCTCGAGCGCGGGCAGCGACGAAGCACGGGCCGGGCGGGCCGCGGGGGCCGGCGGCGGGCCTTGCGGGCCGCGGGCGGCGGGGAGGAGAGAGGAAGCCAACGGGTTGACGTGGCGGCGGCGGATTCGTCAGGGCAGTGGCGCGGACACGTCCATCAGTGGGGAAAATTGTCCGGCGGCGGAGTGGGGTGATTTCTAGGGTTTCATCCGCAAATTTCGGGGGAGAGGGAGTATATATAGGTAGAGGGAGCTAGGAGAGTCCAAATGAGGTGCGGTTTTCGCCCACACGATCACGATCCAACGACCGAGAGCATGGAGGATGTTTGAATGGCCTCATCGGATGTGTTGAAGAGGGGATGGGCTGCAAAGAGAGAGGGGTTTTGGGCTACGCGGTTAACCGTTGGGGCATCAAACGACCTCCGAATGGAACAAAATTTGACGGGTGGTCTACCGGTGATATACCGAAAGCACAAGTGCTCTGTAGGTGGTTTTGGTAATTAATGTCAACATATCTCTTGTTGGACTAACACTTTTATCTAGTATGTTTCAGACAAGTTCAATAATGGAGTGGCATGGACTAAAAGATGTGGGAACTCCTTCAAGATGCTAAGGACAAAGGATTGGCTCAAGCTTCAAGCTCAAGACTCTTCATTTTATATTTTAGTGATCCAAGATCACATTGAGTCTATAGGAAAAGCCAATACTATCAAGAAGGGATGAGGTGTTGCTTAATGAGTTTCTTGCTCCATAGTGCTTAGTGATATGCTCCTAGACCCTCAATTGCTTTCCCACTTCCACACATATGACCTAAACCTAAAGTCAAGCTCGGCCCCACCGATTCTTTCTATCCGGCGCCACCGAGTTCAGATGTCATAGCAACTGCCACAAACCCTAGACAAATCGGTCTCACCGATAGGGATCTCAGTCTCACCGAGATGGGATTGTAATCTCTCTGTGTATGTCCATTACCAAAGTCGGTCTCGCCGAGTTTGAACAATCAGTACTACCGAGATTACAATGCAAACTCTCTGGGTAACTTATTACCAAAATCGTTCCCACCGAGTTTGAGTAATCGGTCCCACCGAGTTTGCCTGACCAACTCTCTTGTTAGCTAATTACCAATATCAGTCTCACCGAGTTTGTGTAATCAGTCTCACCGAGATTACGTTATGCCCTAACCCTAACCATATCGGTCCTACCGAGTTGCATGTCAGTCCCACCAAAAATCCTAACAGTCACTAGATTTACTAAATCGGTCCGACCGAGTTTGTTGATTCGGTCCCACTGAGTTTGGTAAATTGTGTGTAACGTTAGATTTTGTGTGGAGGCTATATATACCCCTCCACCTCCTCTTCATTCGTGGAGAGAGCCATCAGAACAAGCCTACACTTCCAGCATCCTATTTCTGAGAAAGAACTACCTACTCATGTGTTGAGGCCAAGATATTCCATTCCTACCATATGAATCTTGATCTCTAGCCTTCCCCAAGTTGCTTTCCACTCAAATCTTCTTTCCACCATATCCAAATCCTGTAAGAGAGAGTTGAGTGTTGGGGTGACTATCATTTGAAGCACAAGAGCAAGGAGTTCATCATCAACGCACCATTTGTTACTTCTTGGAGAGTGGTGTCTCCTAGATTGGCTAGGTGTCAGTTGAGAGAGCCTCCGACAAGATTGTGGAGTTGAACCAAGGAGTTTGTAAGGGCAAGGAGATCGCCTACTTCGTGAAGATCTAATGCTAGTGAGGCAAGTTCTTCATGGGCGACGACCATGGTGGGATAAACAAGGTTGCTTCTTTGTGGAACCTTCGTGGGTGGAGCCCTCCGTGGACTCGCGCAACCATTACCCTTCGTGGGTTGAAGTCTCCATCAACATGAATGTACGATAGCACCACCTATCAGAACCACGACAAAAACATCCGTGTCTCCAATTGCGTTTGAATCCTCCAAAACCCTTCCCTTTACATTCTTGCAAGTTGCATGCTTTACTTTCCGCTGCTCATATACTCTTTGCATGCTTGCTTGTTGTGTATTGTGAATGTTAAAGTTATGCCTAAACTCCACTTAAACTTAAAGAAGTTAAAAACTGTAACTTTGGTACTTGGTGTCTAATCACCCCCTCCCCCTCTAGACACCTCTTCTCAAGGTCCTATAAGTGGTATCAGAGCATTGGTCTCCATTGCCTTGGTTTAATCACCATTGGAGGAAGATGGATGAGTCTACTTTGGGGAGTCTTAGACATAGAGTGCCTATTCTTGATGGAGAGTATTTTCATGAGTGGAAAAATGAGATGCTTGTAATTTTCAATCAATATCATTTGAACAAGTACATTGCTAGCCCTTGTGCACCTCATGTTGATCCTATGCATCCTACCCCTGATGAGTCAATTGACATGATTCACAATCTTAGAACTGTTGAACTTATCATTAGAGGCTTGCCTAGAAACTTGATTAGAAACTTGCCTACTCTTAACTGTGCCTACACCATATGGAAATTTCTTGGGGAACGCTTTCCAAATTATTCCTTGAAAAATCTAGATGAAATTCTCCATAAGTCTATTGCCTTGAGTAAGATGAGTACTAGTGATCCTATGTTTGGTGATCGTCTATTTGAGCTTACAAACCATATGCGTGCCAAAGGAGATGTTGGAATTATTGGTGATATTATTTCTGAAGCTATAAGAATTCATAAGCAAGATCATTGTCAAACGCACTCTAACAAATTACCCTCTCTAGGACTTGATCCACCACATGACAATGTTGAACATGGATACTATGATGAGAATGATGATAATGACTTCGATCTTGATGATGCAATGAGACATTTTGGTCTTATGGAAAACCTTCGGGGATATATGTCAGGAGGAAAGGAATGGGTTCTTGACAGTGGATGTACCGATCATATGACCGGAGATAAAGACATGTTTCGTGAGCTTGCTGACAACGATGGTCCTCGAAAGTATGTCACTTTCGGTGACAACTCAAAGGGTAAGGTGGTTGGCCTCGTTAAGGTGGCCATCTCACATGATAGCTCCATTAAGAATGTTATGCTCGTTGAATCTCTTGGATACAACTTACTTTCAGTATCTAGACTTGCTGATTTCGGTTTCAATGTCCTATTTACTGAAGTAGATTGCGAAGTGTTTCATCGAGATAATCATAAAATGGTCTTTACCGGTATTCATAGAGGTGATCTTTACATTGTTGATTTCACTAAAACCTAAAACTTGCTTCATTGCTAAATCCTCAAAAGGTTGGTTATGGCATAGACGACTAGGTCACGTTGGCATGAGAAACCTTGACAAGCTTATTAAAGGGAATCATATCGTTGGTGTTAACGATGTCATATTTGATAAGGATAGACTTTGCAGTGCTTGTCAAGCAGGTAAACAGGTTGGAGGAAGTCATCCCGTGAAAAACATCATGACCACAAGGAGGCCACATGAGCTACTTCACATGGATCTTTTTGGTCCCAACGCTTACAAGACTCTCGGTGGAAATTCTTTTGGTCTAGTTATAGTTGATGATTTTTCAAGATTTACGTCGGTGTTCTTTCTCGATGATAAATAGTAGGTCCACAAGATCTTCAAAAACTTCGCCAGGAAGTCTCAAAATCAGTTTGAAGTGAAGATCAAGAAGGTTCGCAGCGACAACGGAACGGAGTTCAAGAACGCAAATGTGGACACCTTTCTTGACGAAGAAGGGATTTCACACGAGTTCTCGGCTACGTACACACCTCAAAAAAATGGAGTGGTTGAGAGGAAGAACCGGACGCTCATAGAAATGGCGAGAACGATGCTTGATGAGTACAAGACGCCGAAGCACTTTTGGGCGGAAACGCTTGAGACAGCTTGTTATGCAACAAATCGCTTGTATCTTCACAAGCTACTCGACAAGACGGCATACGAGCTCCTCACCGGTAACAAACCCCAAGTTGGATACTTTCGAGTATTCGGCTCAAAGTGCTACATTCTTGATAAGCATCGTCGTTCTAAATTTGCTCCTAAGTCTCATGAAGGTTTCCTACTAGGTTATGGCTCAAACTCTCACACTTACCGTGTCTACAACAATTTCACCCGAAAGGTTGAAGAGATGGTAGATGTGAAGTTTGATGTATCTAACGGCTCGCAAGTAGAGCAATTGCCAATTGATGTAGGAGACAAAGATCCTTCGGAAGCAATCCAAGACTTGTCTATTGGCAAGGTCCGTCCAACGGAAGTGAAGGAGAGTACCTCGTCCGTCCAAGTGGAAGCTTTTACTTCACAATAAGGTGAACCAAGAGTTAATACGGAAGCATCCACAAGTGGAACACACCAAGATCAAGAAAACGAGGAAGTGCATCAAGATGAACGTCAACAACCTCCTTCTCCACCACGACAAGAGAACGACAACGCCAACAATGAAGAAGGCCAAGAAGAAGAACAAGATGAAGAAGAAGTTCAACCAAGAATCAAGCAAAAGCTTTCACAAGTTCGAGCAAGAATTGCTAAAGACCATCCCGTAGAGCAAATCTACAATGATATTCAAACCGGGAGAATCACTCGCTCTAAAACTCGTTTAGCTAACTTTTGTGAAAACTATTCTTTCATCTCTAGCATTGAACCTATGAAGGTCGAAGAAGCATTGGAAGATCCGGATTGGATAAATGCCATGCATGAAGAGCTACACAACTTTGAGAGGAATCAAGTTTGGACATTGGTTGAGAAGCCCGACGACAACCACAACATCATCAGTACCAAATGGGTGTTTCGCAACAAGCAAGATGAAGATGGACAAGTAGTTCGCAACAAAGCACGTCTCGTCGCCCAAGGCTACACAGAAGTCGAAGGTATGGACTATGGTGAGACTTATGCTCCCGTTGCTAGACTTGAATCCATTCGCATCTTACTTGCCTATGCTAATCACCATGATATCACCTTATACCAAATGGAGATTAAAAGTACCTTTCTAAATGGTGAAATAGAGGAGGAAGTTTATGTTAAAAAACCTCCCGGCTTTGTCAATCCTAAGAAACCCAATCATGTTTACAAACTTCACAAAACTCTTTATGGTCTTAAACAAACTCCTAGAGCTTGGTATAAATGCTTGACCAAGTTTCTTCTTGAAAAGGGATTTGAAATTGGGAAAATTGATTCCACACTTTTTACTAAAAGGGTTAATGGAGAATTATTTGTATGCCAAATTTATGTTGATGATATCATATTTGGATCAACTAACCCTCATTTTAGTGAGAAGTTTGGGAAGCTAATGTCCGAGAAGTTTGAGATGTCTATGATGAGTGAACTCAAATTCTTTCTTGGGTTGCAAATCAAGCAAACTAAGGAAGGTACTTTTGTTTCTCAAACGAAGTACACTAAGGACTTATTCAAGAAGTTCAATATGCAAGAGTGCAAAGGTATGACTACACCCATGCCTACTAGTGGACATCTTGACTTGACCAAAGATGGTGAACCAGTTGATCAAAAGGTTTATCGCTCTATGATTGGTTCATTGTTATTCCTATGTGCTTCACGTCCCGATATTATGCTAAGTGTGTGCATGTGTGCAAGATATCAAGCTGCTCCTAAAGAATGTCATCTTAAGGCCGTAAAAAGGATAGTGAGATACTTAATTCATACACCAAATTTTGGCATTTGGTATCCTAAGAGGGCCTCTTTCGATCTTGTTGGCTACTCCGACTCGGACTATGCCGGAGACAAGGTTGATAGAAAGTCCACTTCGGGTACTTGTCAATTTCTTGGTAGATCTCTTGTGTCTTGGTCCTCCAAGAAACAAAACTCGGTATCCTTATCTACCGCCGAAGCGGAGTACATTGCCGCTGGTTCATGTTGTGCTCAATTACTTTGGATGACCCAAACTCTTAAATATTATGGGATATATGTGAAACATGTTCCATTGCTTTGTGACAATGAAAGTGCAATAAAAATTGGTCATAATCCCGTACAAGATTCTTGAACTAAGCATATTGAAGTTCGTCATCATTTCATCCGAGATCATGTTGCTAAGGGTGACATTAATCTTAAGCATGTTCGCACTGAAAAGCAATTAGCGGATACATTCACTAAACCTCTTGATGAGAAAGTGTTTTGCAGGTTGAGAGGAGAATTGAACATCATAGATGCTTCAAACTTGAAGTAGAAACACCATTGGATACATGCAAGACATGAGCTTATGACTAATCCTTGATATTTCTCTTATGATGAAAATCTTATGTCTTGGATATATTTGCATCTTGCATGTTAAATAACCCATGTAGGTACTTGGTTGAATCAAATTCCATGAGATTGTAATCTACTCACATCTTGAGCAATCTCTACTACACTATGGTGGTTGAAGACAAGGAAGCACAGAACCATTCAAGCATATCCTTTGACAAATTCTACGTTGAGCTTCATGATTGTCATTTTTGGATACACAAGTGCTCTTCCTTGCAAGAACTAACCCATGTAGGTAGATGGACTCAAATTCCAAGTGGTGCTCCCAACTCTTGATGAGCTACATCAACCTTGAGCAACCCACACAAGTTCAACTACATGGTCAACACCACCAACCAAGGTATGTTATTCCATCTTAGAGAAGCTTTACTCCGAGTCATGAGCTAAAGCAACTCGACAAGATGTGAACACATCAAGATGCTTAAACGAAAAATGGTAACCCCATTTTGAGCTTAAACGATGAGTATGACCTATGATCAAGTGATCTCACTTGACTCCTAAGTCAATATACTCTAACATAGGTGACTCTGTAGCCGACCATCTCTAGATGAAGTTCTCTCCTGTTTTTACTGTGCTTTTGCATTTGTCTCATGCATATTTGTTTCCCCTTTCAAAAAAACTTCATCTAGATTTCTTTATGTTTGCTCTGCATTTCCTGCATCCAATTCATTGCATATCATTCAGTAAATTCCTTGCAAATCTTACTAGTCTAGTGAGCTGAGGTGACAAGTGTTTTCTCTGCGATGAACTCGGTTTCACCGATTTGTTGTTCTCGGTCCAACCGCATCCTTTTGGTACGACCAAAGCATACCACTCGGTGCCACCGATTTCACAATAGGAAAAACAGTTTGCCACTTATTCTGTGTTTCTTTTGATCTAGCTCCACTCAATGAATCTTGTCCTCTACAAGCATCACATTTATATAAATGCCTTGTGCAGTGACTCAAGGATCAAACCCTTCATGGAAATTGATGTCAAAGGGGGAGAGAGAGATCACATCAAAGCTTATCACTTCCAAAAGGGAGAGAGTATTACTTCCACAGGGGGAGAAAGAGATCTCCAGGGGGAGAGAATACTCAAGTAGAAAGTATTTCTCAAGGATCCCAGATGCTTGGTGTTCAAGAGGAGAGATGCCACATGTCTTCTTGAGGGGAAATACATGTTCGTTTGTGCTTATTTGCATTAGCTCTGTTCATTTATATCTTCCAGCTTTGATTTTCTGTTCCCTATCTTCTCCCAGTATCCCATGTTAGATTCAGGGGGAGAAAGACATCTAAGGGAAAGAAATCACTTAAATTCATTGCTTATCTTTACCCTTGGGGACATGTCTAATCCAATGTATGTTGTCATCAATTACTAAAAAGAGGGAGATTGAAAGCACAACTGCTCCCTAGGTGGTTTTGGTAATTAATGTCAACATATCTCTTGTTGAACTAACACTTTTATCTAGTATGTTTCCGATAAGTTCAATAAAGGAGTGGCATGGACTAGAGGATGTGGTACCCCTTCAAGATGCTAAGGACAAAGGAGTGGCTCAAGCTTCAAGCTCAAGACTCTTCATTTTATATTTTAGTGATCCAAGATCACATTGAGTCTATAGGAAAAGCGAATACTATCAAGAAGGGATGAGGTGTTGCTTAATGAGTTTCTTGCTCCACAGTGCTTAGTGATATGCTCCTAGACCCTCAACTACTTTCCCACTTCCACACATATGACCTAAACCTAAAGTCAAACTCGGCCCCACCGATTCTTTCTATCCGGCGCCACCGAGTTCAGATGTCATAGCCACTGCCACAAACCCTAGACAAATCGGTCTCACCGATAGGGATCTCGGTCTCACCGAGATGGGATTGTAATCTCTCTGTGTATGTCCATTACCAAAATCAGTATCACCGAGTTTGAACAATCGGTACTACCGAGATTACAATGCAAACTCTCTGGTTAACTTATTACCAAAATTGGTCCCACCGAGTTTGAGTAATCGGTCCCACCGAGTTTGCCTAACCAACTCTCTTGCTAGCTAATTACCAATATCGGTCTCACCGAGTTTGTGTAATCGGTCTCACCGAGATTATGTTATGCCCTAACCCTAACCATATCGGTCCTACCGAGTTGCATGTCGGTCCCACCGGAAATCCTAACAGTCACTAGATTTACTAAATCGGTCCGACCGAGTTTGTTGATTCGGTCCCACTGAGTTTGGTAAATTGTGTGTAACGGTTAGATTTTGTGTGGAGGCTATATATACCCCTCCACCTCCTCTTCATTCGTGGAGAGAGCCATCAGAACAAGCCTACACTTCCAGCATCCTATTTCTGAGAAAGAACTACCTACTCATGTGTTGAGGCCAAGATATTCCATTCCTACCATATGAATCTTGATCTCTAGCCTTCCCCAAGTTGCTTTCCACTCAAATCTTCTTTCCACCAAATCCAAATCCTGTGAGAGAGAGTTGAGTGTTGGGGAGACTATCATTTGAAGCACAAGAGAAAGGAGTTCATCATCAACGCACCATTTGTTACTTCTTGGAGAGTGGTGTCTCCTAGATTGGCTAGGTGTCACTTGGGAGCCTCCGACAAGATTGTGGAGTTGAACCAAGGAGTTTGTAAGGGCAAGGAGACCGCCTACTTCGTGAAGATCTACCGCTAGTGAGGCAAGTCCTTCGTGGGCGACGGCCATGGTGGGATAGACAAGGTTGCTTCTTCGTGGACCCTTCGTGGGTGAAGCCCTCCGTGGACTCACGCAACCGTTACCCATCGTGGGTTGAAGTCTCCATCAACGTGGATGTACGATAGCACCACCTATCGGAACCACGACAAAAACATCCGTGTCTCCAATTGCGTTTGAATCCTCCAAAACCCTTCCCTTTATATTCTTGCAAGTTGCATGCTTTACTTTCCGCTGCTCATATACTCTTTGCATGCTTGCTTGTTGTGTATTGTGAATGTTAAAGTTGTGCCTAAACTCCACTTAAACTTAAAGAAGTTAAAAACTGCAACTTTGGTACTTAGTGTCTAATCACCGCCCCTCTAGAGACCTTTCTCAAGGTCCTACATATATCAAGGCCACTCGGCAAATCTTGGCCCATTCCGAGAATGTTTTTCTCCCGCTCACGAAACAAGGTCTGAGAGGAGAGACGGGCGCGTGCGAGTGTGGTCGGGCTCAGAACGGAACACGAAGAGAACCGGCGGAACCCGAACGAATGCAAGTTTTGAAAAACATGCAGATGAAATGCAGATGATGACATGGCAAAATGCAACACGCAAGCAAATGACATGGCAACTATGGCGAATAACTGGAAGATACCTGGCGCATCGGACTCGGGACTCGGGGCCTCGTCATGTTAGAGGACCTACCAGTAGTCGTACTCCATGGCCGCGAGCTCGGCCGTGTGAAAGCTACGGAGCCACCGGCGGGTGTGGGTCTCCAGATCTGTAATCTCGGCAACCCATGTCCCTCATCGCCATTGCCGAACCCCTAGGTAGGACCTCGTCGGCCGCCAGGTCCGAGGGAGGACGGGGAAGTCCTCGAACCGACGTAGGGGCGCGGCGGCGAGCGGATCGGGGGACCGGCAATGGCAGATTGATAAAGATCCCGCGGAGGACGACGGGGACACCTCGGCAGCCACCTCGCCGACATTGGGCGAAGAGGCCGCGATAAACCTCTCTTGGGACATTGGCTCCTCAGCTCCCTGTCACACAGGCAGAGGTTGAGTATGGAGGCGGCGGCGATGGTGGTGACCTACCAATGGTTACGGGGGTGGTGTGTGTCGGTGAGCGTAGGTTTTTGTGGAGTGTGTGGTGTGTGTGGAGGGGGGTGGGGGTTAAGGTGGTGTTTTAGGAAATACCGCGACAACTGAAAATTTTACTAGGCGGGAGTAACAAGGCGGGGGCTACTGAAAATTTGGATTAAGGGTGAGCAAATTTTTTTGAGATTGCGAGGGATGCAGAGGTGGGAGTATTTGGGGAGCGAGCTAGTGTGCTTGACACGCCGGCTGTGGACTATAGCCAACGCACCTTCTCGCGTAAGCCATAGGCGTACTATGCACAAACGGTGCTCCAGGATATTTTTTACTGCATCTCACACGGTTGGTGATAATAAACTATGTGGGGTCTACTTAGTTTTTCATTTTGATTTGAATTACATAATGGGGTCACAACGGCAATGGACAGTGTTTGAATTGCTAGACCTTTTATCTGAAGTGAACATGCAACTATATGTGTGTCGTAAAAAAATTGGAATTATTCAAGGTTCATTTGGAGATTTTATACATTAAATTGGTTTTCTACTAATTTCAGGTGCACAATTCAAAATTAAAGCACATGCTCCAGTCCATAAAAACGGGTTGAAAATCAAATGTTTGTCCTTGGTTGCAAGATTAGGTCACATGCAAGAAATGAGAATGAATGTCAAACACCTTGACATTGTCGCTCAGCCGCTAACATTGAGATGCATGGTTTTAAAATTCTAGTAAATCAAAAAATCGTCTGAAATTCATGAACCTTGACATGATATCATGGAACGGCATCGACATGCCATGGTAAAAATATCCCATTTGGGGCAGGTTTGGGTATAAGCTTCTTGCAAACCGGAGCTTCTCTCACAACAAGCCAGATGGTTTCGGTAGGGAACGTGCCACCTTGGGGGACAAAAGATATATGTTGCCTCTTCTTACTTTCTAAATTTTTCTCATGTCAACATAGAACAATGCAAGTGTTGTGTCATTTTTTGGGAGTTTTCGGGGTTCGCTTGGACATTTTTGTACATTAACTGTGTTTTCTATGCATTCATGTGCATAATTCAAATTTGAACTACATGCACATGCTCCGGTGCATATAAAGTGTTTCAGAATTGGAATGTGTGTCCTTGGTTACATTCTTAAGTCCCATGCAAGAAATGAGAATGAATGTCAAAGACCTTGCCACCGTCGCTCGGCCGCTAACATTAAGATACATGGTTTTAAAATTCTAGTAAATCAAAAAAGTGTCTGAAATTTATGAAACTTGACACGCTAGCATGAAACGGCATCAACATGCAGTGGTAAAAATATTGTCCCATTTGGGGCAGGTTGGGGTATATAAGCTTCTCACAGACCATAGCTTCTCACAACAAGCCTCATGGTTACGGTAGGGAACGTTTCACCTTTCTGGATGAAACGATATCCGTTGCCTCTTCTTGATTTCAATTCTTTTTCTAGTGACAACATAGAACAACATGAGTGTTGTGTTAAATTTTGGAATTTACCGGGGTTTGTTTGGACATTTTTATGCACTAATTGACCTTTCAAAGAATTTATGTGCATAATTCAAATTTGAACTACATGCACATGCTCTAATGCATATAAATTGGTTGAAAATTCAAATCTGTCTGCTTGGTTGCATGCTTAGGTCCCATGTAAGAAATGGGAATGAATGTCAAACACCCTGCCACCGTCACTTGGCCACAAACATTGAGATGCCTGATTTTTAAATTCTAGTAAGTCCAAAACTCGTCTGTGATTCATGAAACATGGCATGCTATCATGGAGCAACATCAACATGTCGTCGTAAATTTTTTGTCCTATTTGGGGCAGGTTTGGGCATAAGCTTCTCACAAACCAGAGCTTCTCACAACAAGCCTGATGGTGTCGGTAGGGAACGTTTCACCTTCCTGGACGAAACGATAGCCCTTGCCTCTTCTTGATTTCAATATTTCCTCTAGTTTCAACATAGAACAACATGAGTGTTGTGTTAAATTTTGGAATTTTCCGGGGTTCGTTAGCACACTCTTATCATTAATTGAGTTTTCAATGCATTCATGTGCATAATTCAAATTTGAACTACATGCACATGCTCTAATGCATATAAGCTGGTTGAGAATTCAAATCTGTGTCATTTGTTGCATGCTTACGTCCCATGCAAAAATAGGATTGAATGTCAAACACCCTGCCACCATCACTCGGCCGCAAACATTGAGATACCTAGTTTTTAAATTCTAGTAAATCCAAAACTTGTCAGAAATTTGTGAAACCTGGAATGCTATCATGGAATGGCACTTGACATGCCGTGGTAAATTTTTTGTCCCGTTTGGGGCAGGTTTGGGTATAAGCTTCTCACAAACCACAGCTTCTCACAACAAGCCATATGGTTTCGGTAGGGGATATTTCACCTTTTTGGACGAAATGATGGTCGTTGCCTCTTCTAAATTTCAATTTTTTCTCTAGTGTCAACATAGAACAACATGAGTGTTGTGTTAATTTTTGAAATTTTTTGGGGTTTGTTAGCTCATTTCTTATGCATTAATTGAGTTTTCAATGCGTTTATGTGCACAATTTAAATTTGAACTACATGCACATGCTCTAATGCATATAAATTGGTTTAAAATTCAAATCTATGTCCTTGATTGCATGCTTAGGTCCCATGCAAGAAACGTGAATGAATGTCAAACACCCTGCCACCGTCACTCGGCCGCAAACATTGAGATACCTGGTTTTTAAATTCTAGTAAATCCAAAACTCGTCTAAAATTCATGAAACCAGGCATGCTATCATGGAATGGCATGCGACATGCCATGGTAATTTTTTTGTCCCGTTTGGGGCAGATATGGGTATAAGCTTCTCATAAACCAGAGCTTCTCACAACAAGCCTGATGGTTTCGGTAAGGAACGTTTCACCTTTCTGGACAAAACGATAGCCGTCGCCTCTTCTTGATTTCAATTTTTTCTGTAGTGTCAACATAGAACAACATGAGTGTTGTGTTAATTTTTGGAATTTTTCGGGGTTCTTTAGCACATTTCTTATGCATTAATTGAGTTTTCAATGCATTTATGTGCATAATTCCAATTTGAACTACATGCACATGCTCTAATGCATATAAATTGCTTGAAAATTCAAATATGTGTCCTTGGTTGCATGCTTAGGTCCCATGCAAGAAATGGGAATGAATGTCAAACACCCTGCCACCGTCACTCGGCCACAAACATTGAGATACTTGTTTTTAAATTCTTGTAAATCCAAAACTCATCTGAAATTCATGAAACCTGGCATGCTATCATGGAATGGCACCCGACATGTCGTGGTAAATTTTGTGTCCCATTTGGGGCAGGTTTGGGATAAGCTTCTCACAAACCAGAGCTTCTCACAACAATCTTGATGGTTTCGGTAGGGAACCTGCCACCTTTGGGGATGAAACAATACCCATTGCCTGTTATTGCTTTCAAAAAATTTCTAGTGTCAACATAGAAAAACAGGAGTGTTGTGTTAAATTTTGGGATTTTTCGGGGTTCGTTTGGATATTGTTATATATTAACGGGGTTTTCTAGGCATTTTATGTGCATAATTCAAATTTGAACTACATGGGTGCAAGCTTAGGTTCCATGCAAGAAATGGGAATGAATTTCAAACACCAGGGCACTATTGACTTTCGGAAAAACATTGAGATACTTTGTTTTTAAATTCTAGTAAATAAACTTGTCTAAAATTCATGAAACTTGGCATGCTATCATGGAATGGCACCTGACATGGTGTGGTAATTTTTGTGTCCATTTTGAGAGAAGGTGCACTCGAATAACAGTCAACAAAGGCATTTTGAAACAACTAGATGCATCTCTAACATCCGCAAACATTTTAGATAGAACACCCGTATGTACACTGACAGCTTCCCTAGTAAGCCAAGGGAAAATGTGCCGAGCATTATTTGTGTAGCTATTCATCACGAACATTTTTGATAGAACACCTGTATGCAAAGTGAGATCTATGGTCTTCCGTAGTAAGCCAAGGGAAAATTAGCTGCACAGGATTTTTGCATCTCTTCAATGCAAACGGTTCAGATTGAATAAGATATGCAAAGCGAGACTTCGGCGCTAAGCCAAGAGAAAATTTGGCAAGCAGGATTTCTACCTCCCTTCAACGCAAACGGTTTTTTCGGATGACCCGTGCACAACCATGTAAGACAATTTGGTAAGATTTGCATCTGTCATATTGGGTATATTGCCATTTGTCAAACTGGAAAGATTGACATTTGTTGATCTAGTAACATTGCCATTTGTCAATTGTTGTAACACTGTGATATGTCCATTTTGCATCATGTTTTCTTACTGTTATTTATAATGTTTTTATCCATAATAATGCTTTGGAGTCTTTCCCTAATAATAAAGCAATTATCACTTCTGCCTACCCGCTCACCATCGTCGTGCTTGTGCTAGAAAGTCCCTGTGATTTTTGATATTAAGCCTGCAGTCCTATTTTAAGTGACTATCAGAGAAAACATTTTGTTTTTATATAAAGAACCCTGTATTTTTGTGTATTCGGCCCGCGATCCTTTTTAGGTGCAAAAATAGGTGCGCTCGGCGCCACGCCCGGCGCCACCTCGGCCCCGCCTTCCTTCGCTGCCTTGCCGCGTCTGCTAGCCTCACCAGAGATCACCGCCGCCGCGACCAAGTCACGTGATGCACCTGCCTTCTCCTCCTCCCTCCCCTTCCTTCCTCCCTCTCATCATCTCTCTCTCCCTCTCATTACAGCGCCGCCATGTCCGCCCCAAGCTTCGCCGGCAGCCGTGCCGCCCGCCTTCGGCCTTGTCAGGATCCAGCCGCCCCTGCCCGGATCCTCATCCTCCGCTCCGCCGTGCCCCCGATGCGGCCACCACCAAGCCTCCCGCGTTGATCCGCCTGTCCACCGGCCTCCCCCTGCTTGATTCGGGTGGACGAGCGAAGTTAAATGTCTTGTGGTGTCGAGGATAATAGTTTTTTTTGCTCCCGCATGGTGAGTTGAGGAGGTTCTATTTAGTTTTTGATCTGTCGTGATCGATTCCTATATGGAATCACTACAAAAAAATTACACTTCCGTGATGATACGTGTTTGTCACAGTAGATCGCGTTTTTTGTCATGCATGTACATCCATGACGATTTTATGATAGAATCAACATAGTCATACCTGTGCTGTCGTAGAAGTGTTCCATGACATTACCAAAATTATCATCACGGAAGTGTCCACTTCCATGACGATAAATCGCGCGTCACAGAAGTGCTTTCGTCAAGGGTGACCGACACGTGGCATCCACTGTAACGAAACGCCGTTAAGCTATCGGGTCCGGTTTTGGATCCGATAACCCATTAGCAGCCCCGACCAATCGGGATTTACCACATGTAAAATCATCATTGGTTGGAGGAAACATGTGTCGGCTCACTGTTGGGACAGATGTCATCCACTCATTCGACCGAAGGCGCCTATGATACATCGACCCGTGGCACGGCCCAACAGAGGCCCATTCCTGTGAAAAGGCCGGCCCATTTGACTTGGTCAAAAGGTGGCGAGTCAACCCATGGTAAGCCTGTTAACGGCTTGTTCGCATATAGCCCATTTACAGGCCGCTAATCCAGGGCCCGTTATGACCTATCCGAATTAGGCCCAATAGCGTCATATGGGGCATCTAATACGATTCCAGCCCATTTTAAGTTCCGGCCCATGTATGGCCCATGACGTCTTTCGGCCCATATTAGGCCCTTTGTAACTGTTGGCCCATTAACGACCCATGGTGAAACGGGCCCATAATGAACAGTATAACACTTTATACCCATGAACAGCCCATTAATCCATTGGGCCGTTTACAGCCCATGTTATCTTTCGGCCTTCTCAGGGCCCATTTATTCTTGGGCTCATTTCCAGCATTCGATCACTTACGACCCGTTACCGTCATTTTCTGCTTGTGTGCCAAATTCAGCCCGTGGTTATAGTCGGCCCGGCCTGTTAATACGCTGGGCCGTTCGCATAGCGTCATCAAATACGACCTATTAACGATGGCCCGTTATGGTCGGCCTATGAACGGGCGATTCCAACTCTAGCCCGTTTACGGCCATAATGCGGTCTGCTATTGGCCCATGTTTGGCCGATCGATCATATGGCCCGTATAAGGCCCATTGATGATACGACCCGTAGAAGGCCCATTGTTTCTATGGCCCATAGAAGGCCCATTGTTTCTATGGCCCGTAGAAGGCCCATTGTTTCTACGGCCCATAGGAGGCCCAGTATCACTATAGTAAATATGTAGCCCATGGTTATTGTGGCCTAGTTTTAAAAAATAGGTTATTGCAGCCACTAGCAAACCGCAGAAAAAGAACTGCACTGACTACAAGCAAACAAATAAACAAGACAACAAGGAAATAAATAAGCAAGCAACTTACGCTATGCTATCACGGCTATTACACATATTACATCCACTGGGCATCAAAGTACGCCATCAGTGCAAATAAACGTGCCGACAAAAGAATATACAAAAACTGAGAGCACTTCAGAAGGCACTAGGCTTGGCCAGGTCGGGCCCCCCAAACAGCCGAAGAAGCTGAGTAGACCTCAGTTGTGTCAACGATAGATGCATCACCCATAGCTGTATGGCATGATGGTGTGCAAGGCAGTCCTCTGACATCTTCATTGCATCTTTGACTTCAAGTCGGAGCTGAGCTGAAGCAAGGCTTTCCGCTTTAAGTTGAGAGTGACGAAGTCGAACTGATTGAGGCAGCGACTGCACAGAGGTTGTCTCACACCTGCTGGTGAGTAGCTTCAACTCACTGTCTTCATTAAGACAGGACCTTGGGGTCATCTCGCTGTCCTCAAGATGGTTTGGCTCACTATCTTCCCTAAAGTTTTGCCTGGCATAAGAGATACGACTCTGAAAGAGAAACAAGGAGACATGTAACAGGTTTCACAATTATATAAGCAAATAAATGGATCTGTTCTGCATAAGGAACATGTTTTTACAACTACTATTTGAAATTGGTAGTTGTTGCAAACATCCAATCAGATGTAAACAACAAAGCAAACAACAGCGGAGGAAATGAAAACCCCAATGGTAGAACCGGCTGACACGCAGAGCCGCGATTGGGATTCCCTCCCCGATGTTCTCTTGGAGTAGATCTGTAATCGTATGGACCTACTCAGCACCGTCCGTCTGGCCGCATGCTCGGTGTCTTTGTACTGTCTACTCGTCTGCAACCGGCAGGCTCTTTTCAAGACACCCTACTTATTGAGGCCCGATCCTCGCAGGTGGCCCAGACACCAACTTGACGATCCTACGGAGGTTGCCGTGGTGCCCCTCGATATGCTACCACTACCCATCCACATGTCCTTCATGCGCGGCCGCTACTGGGCGGGCATGAAGGCCAACTGGATCGTCCTCATCCACCAATCCGGTAGTCTGTGGCGTCTCATGGATATCTACACCCAGCGAGAGATCACCCTTCCATCATTGGATACTGCTGCCATCGAGCCTCGCAGCCCGTCGGACACTCCTGCCTACTATGCACGAGACGCATCAAGCTTTTGGTTCAACCTCTGTTTGCTGAAAGTTGTAATCTGCGATGTGCCCACACCATCAGAAGACTACATGGATTACAAGCTCATTGCCTTGTTCAACATGGGATTAGTCTATCTGGAATCCGGTCGCCATACAGGGTTATGGCTCATCGTCAATCCTGTTGAGGAAACATTTCTGTCTGATGCTATAGTGCATAGATTGGCTGCCTATAATGGTGGAATCTATCGTCATGTAATTGTTCTATCCCATATCATTTTTACCTTATGAATACGTCTGCCTGTTCATTGTTACAAATTTAGAATGGATAGTATGTCTATAACCACATCATTGCTATATGTTCCTCTCATTTCCTAGATTTTTATGACCACACATGTTATTGTTAGAGTTGATATGAGAACAATTGGCATCTAATGATTGTTAGAATACATATTATGAGCATAACATCATGATTGCTATATGTTACTCTCATTTCTAAGATTTTTATAACAACGCATGTTATTGCTTAGAGTTGATATGAGAACAGTAGTAGTAAGTGCTATGGTAGAATACGAGTAGGCTCTATCATAGCTATTTTCCTCTCATTGTTACATGATGTTTGAACCATGACATATTGCTAGAATATGAAAGCCATCAGCTTATTTTTTTAACTTGGGGTATGATTATGACCACGACATTGCAATTCTCTGTCTATGATATGTGTCACTGTTATAATAATCTTAATTCCACACATACTCTGAACATGATTGTTTATTATTGTCCTTTTGGTCTCCAATTTGAATTGCTGCAGCAGACGCAAATGCGCCGGCCTTCATGATTCCAGGACCTAGAATCATACCAGTCGATGGGTGGTGGTTTATCGCTCATTCAGCTGATGATGATAATTTGATGCTCATTCGCACGTACCAAATTGACCGAACCATTACATCAAACCGCATGCAGTACAATGCGTGGGGCTTTCGTGACATTGATGGCTATGGCTGCTTCGTGTTTGAGAAAGATCCCAACTCCGTTGGGCCAGGCATATTCAACTGGAGGTGGGTTTACAACCTCTACAACCACTCATTGTTCCTCGGTCTCAATTATCCGATCATCCAACTAATCATCGATCATATCAACGGTGATGATTACCGTGCTATGCAACTTCCATTCGCCAGGGGGGGCTGTGTTTACACATCATACCATGGGTTTCATGAATCACCATATCCAGAGATTCGTCGACACATCTTGTTGCCAGATAATCTTCAGTGTGTGAAAGGCATCAAGCTTCCATGCGATGGATGGCTTTTGCAAACCCGACATGCGGCGATGTGGTTCATGCCAACAGCAAATATGCACAACTTGATTCATGCTGATATCTAGACTGAGCCATGTATTCTGCTGCTGTAGCATGACCCTCTTTTGTTGTATATTATGTACCATTGTTAGTTTGAAGCACTCCTCTGGTTTGAAGGGTAGATACCTTCCCAGGATCAAGTGCATCCTAACTCACGTGCGTAGGATGTACTGATAATGATGATGGAGTATATATATATATATATATATATATATATATATATATGTATGTATATATATATATATCAATTAGGCTTCAAGTGCGTACTTGTTAGTTAAACCTATGGTTAAAATGTGACACTAAATACGACTAGTAAGTAGTACAGTAGCAGTACTAGTATATGTCTGTCAAATTATTCATCATGTCCACACATTGAATTGACGTGACAACATGCTGCACGTGAGGTGACACAAGAATCCCGGTGGTGTGTTTGGGTATTCTGGACTTCAGATTTGGAGTACCACTTATCTGTCGAAATCTTTCATCATTCACTTAATACAGTCGATTGATCATACATTGAGTACCATATAACTGGAATTAACGATGCAAGTCGAAGAAGGATTTGCCGGTGCTGCTGGCTGGCGTCAAGTTCGATCCCACGGATTAGGAGCTGATCGAGCACCTTGAGGACAAAGTGAGTGCTGAGAGCGTGAGATCTCACCCTCTCATCGATTTGTTCATACCAACCATCGACAGCGAGCACGGCATATGCTACGCCCAACTTGAGAAATTTCCAGGTAAGACACCGATCGGCTGTCTACTTGCACTTCCTTTGTTTATAGCTCTATTTTTCTTTTTAGACACAGACCTGGTGAAGCAATTACAATTTGACAGTTAATAAAAAGTGAAACAAGTGACTGCAACATGCCAAAGATGTTATGAAAATGCCAACTACATACAGTAAAACTTGTATTCAACAATACTGCAGGTATCACACCGAGTGGCCTAAGGAAGAATTTCTTGCAATGCAATTCCAGGGCGTTCAAAAGTGGACGTGGACGCGTCGCAAGATACAGTCGGAGTGCGGCATGCACGCGATGTGGCACAAGACCGGCAATACCTTGCCGGTGATGGTCAACGGCCGGCAGACAGGCAGCAAAAAGGCTCTGGTGCTGCACACCAACAAGAACTTCAACCAGCAGAGGACCAACTGGGTGATGCACCAGTACCACCTCGGGGACCTGAAGCAAGAGAGGGAGCGGGAGCTGGTCCTCTGCAAGATTTTCTACCAGACGAACACTAGGGCCAGGAGTAAAAAGATTATAAGTTAGTTTGGTATTGGTAGTTGTACTACCTTGTCGTTCGCAAGTTGGTATTGTTCTTAACGATCTTTTGGTACGAACTTTCATTTGCTTCCAACCATCATGCCGAGGTTCGACGTGGATATAAAGCTGAATCATTTGTTTCAAAATGAATTTTCAGGCACCTGATTTTTATTTGATGGGTAGCATAAGCACCTGCCGTTCGAATTCTAGTTCTCCAATTTTTTCGAAACAAGTGCATGCACTTATTATCACGATGAAAAAACAATATCCCTACTACATCCTAGTTATCAGTCTGTACTTGCAGAATTCTCTCGTTTATTGAGCACGTATATTGTTTTTTCAGGTCGAGCTAGTTTCAACTGGGTTGTAGACTGCCCATGCTTGGTTTTGTTTTTAATAGGCCCAGCCCATGATGACAACAGGGCACAAAGATCCAACAGGTATCTACTGGCCTCTGGCCCGCCAACATTAGTTATATTTTGTCTTACAACATCCACATGCAGTTTTTTTACTGAATCAAACACACAGCCCAGTTCTATTTTCCTCTTGAAACGCATGTCCTACATCCGTTTTCTAATCTCTACCTATAGTTTTACTAGTTCATATACACGTATAATTATATTGAAAATACATAAAATTCCCTTTTCATATTTACATCCTTATTTTTGTTGTTTTTTCCCTCCCAGCGCTGATTTTTTTACCACTGGTTTTCCCTTAAACCAACTCAATTGTCCCACGTCTTATTTTCCTACAAAAACAAAACGATTTTTTTGGCAAATCAATAAGTTCTTAAAAAATGTTTATCATTTCGGGACTACAATAGTTCGGACTCCACCGAAATATGCAAAATAAGGTTGAACTTTTTGACCGTGGTCCTGGGCAGAAAATGGGCTGTAATAAATTACTTAAGAATTATCAAATGGGCTGTAAATTATTAAAAAATAGCAAATGGGCTCTATGTTGTCTGCGACAGATTTGGAGGAGGACTTGTGGGTCTACTAAGTTCATGCGTACACAAGGTTTCTCAAAAAATAAACTTAGTCAACAATCAACTCTACCAGCGTCAGACCGTTAGATGTCAATCTAACGGCAATCGTGCTTCTTCAGTCTCTGATCTTCCTGCCCTAGCCGCCCAAACCAGCACCGTCGGAACTGCCTGCTCCCGCCTCTTGTGGCTGGTTGTGCTGCCGGGCAGGCCTCACGGCCCCATCATACTCGCATCCCTAGCCTGTCTATCCCTCTACTCACCCACACCTCCTGTTATTTTCCGGCGACAGCAGCCGAACCAGTCAACCCTCGTACTCTCCACCACGTGGGCAGCCACTGACGTGTCTTCCCCGGCTCCGTGTCATTCCCTTCATAGGCCTCACCATCATCCACCGCCCTGGTGCTCTCGGCGTGGCGTGGTTAACTTGGTCAACGAACGACATCCATCAGAAGTGGATTGTACGTGGAGAGGCTGACAGCTGGGTCCATGGCCGCACACAAGGAAATGCCTCCTTATTACGTGCAAAATAATGATTCCTCCACATGACATCTGGGACCCGCCGGAAGGGCCTCTGTATTTCACGAAAAGAAGCTCCCTCCGCTGACAGGGCGGACCCACCAACTATATCTTCGCACGCAACGAAGTGCCTTCTTATTGAGCACAAAAAAATGAATACCCCCTGCCAGCTAGGGCCCACCATAGTGGGAGGTTGACTTGTGGGCCTACTAAGTTGACGGGGACGGAGGGCTTTGTCAACTTAGTCAATATATGAACGATTCTAGCTCCAGTGACCGTACGATATCCATCCAACGGTCGTAGTGCTTCTTCAACCTCTGGTCTTCTTGCTCCAGCCGCACAAAGCAGCGCCGGTCGTGCCGCATGCTCCTGCCTCCTGTGGCCGGCTGTGCTGCCATGGAGGCCTCACCGCCCCCATACTACTCCCACAGCTGGCCAGGCCATCCCTCCACTCACCCACACCCCCTGTTATTCTGCGGCGACGGCAGCCTCACACCGCAGACGAACCAGTGAACCCTTGTACTCCTCTCCGCGTGGGCATCCACTTCCGTGTCTTCCCCGGCTCCATGTTGTCCCCTTCCTAGGCCTCGCCGTCGTCCACCGCCGTGGTGCTCTCGGCGTGGCATGGTCAATGTGGTCAACAACCGACTTCCATCGGAAGAGTACTGTACGTGGAGAGGCTGACAGCAGGGTCCATGGAAGCCGCAAGGAAGTGCCTCCTTATTGCGTGCAAAATAATTATTCCTCCACCTGACAGCAGGGACTCACCGGACGGGCCACCCTATTTCGTGAAAAAAAATCATTTCCCCCTGACTGCTGGGACCCACCGGACGGGCCACCGTATTTCGCGAAAAAAATGTCCCCCCCGATGTCAGCTCGTGTCACGCCCAATATGCGACCCTATCCTAAAGGAACTCGAAGGTCCCACTAAGGATAGAAGCGCATGTTGGAGACGCTTTTGCATGGTGGATATCATTACATCGTACCATTACATAATAGTTGGGGATACATACAAAAGGCATAGAATGCCACACGAATAGAACATCAACTTACATAAGAGCACCATCCAACTATGGATGAAACACAAACAGAAACTCAAACGGCATCCACCCTGCTAGCCCAGGCTGCCGACCTGGAACCTATCCCTTGGTCGAAGAAGAAGCAGAAGAAGAACTCCAAAACAAGTAGACCATCGCATAACCTGTACCTGCAACTGTTGTTGTAGTAATCTGTGAGCCACGAGGACTCAGCAATCCCATTACCGTGGGTATCAAGACTAGCAAAGCTTAATGGGTAAGGAAGGGGTAAAGTGGTGAGGTTGCAGCAGCGACTAAGCATATATGGTGGCTAATATACGCAAATCAGAGCGAGAAGAGAGCAAACAGAACGGTCGTGAAGCTAGCAATGATCAAGAAGTGATCCTGAACTCCTACTTACGTCAAACATAACCCAAAACCATGTTCACTTCCCGGACTCCGCCGAAAAGAGACCATCACGGCTACACACGTGTTTGATGCATTTTAATTCGAATCTGGTGTCAAGTTATCTACAACCGAACATTAACAAATTCCCATCTACCACATAACCGCGGGCACGGCTCTCAAAAGTTTATACCCTACAGGGGTGTCCCAACTTAGCCCATTATAAGCTCTCACGGTCAACGAAGGATATTCCTTCTCCCAGGAAGGCCCGATCAGTCTCGAAATCCCGGTTTAAAGACATTTTGACAATGGTAAAACAAGACCAGCAAAGCCGCCCGATGTGCCGACAATCCCGATAGGAGCAACACCGGATGAGACATCCTATGAGTAAAACCAGCCCTAAAGTTTCCCCGAGGTGGCCCCCCAGTCTACTCAGTTCGGACCAGCACTTAGAGAAGCACTGGCCCGGGGGGGCTAAAATAAAGATGACCCTCGGGTTGGCCGACCCAAGGGAAGGGTATAGGTGGTGGTGAGGCAAATGGTAAAACCAAGGTTGGGCCTTGCTGGAGGAGTTTTATTCAAAGCGAACTGTCAAGGGGGTCCCATAAATCACCCAACCGCGTAAGGAACGCAAAATCAAGGAACATAACATCGGTATGACGGAAACTAGGGTGGCAAGAGTCGAACAAAACACCAGGCATAAGGCCGAGTCTTCCACCCTTTACCAAGTATATAGATGCATTAATTAAATAAGAGATATTGTGATATCCCAAGATAATCCTGTCCACCATAGAGTAATCTTCAACTTCACCTGCAACTAACAACACTATAAGAGGGGCTGAGCAAAGCGGTAACATAGCCAAACAACGGTTTGCTAGGAAGGGTGGAAAAGGTTAGAGGCTGACATGGCAAATTAGGAGGCTTTAAGAACAAGTGATAGGTAGCGATACAAAGCGATAGAACGAAGTAACTAGCATAGCAATGATAGTATTGAGATCCAAGGTGACTGTCATCTTGCCAGAAATCCCGCAAGGAAGAAGAATGAGTCCATGAAGAAGATGAAGCCACGAAGATGAACCAAGCATAGACGAACGAATCCTCATGATCGCAACAAAACAGGAACTAACGAGAGGAAGCACAACCGTAAAGAAGCAAACAACAAGGTAAACACACCACACATGGACATGACATGATGCTCAACCAAGTATGATGCAAGACAAGACTACATGAATCTACTCATGGCAAGAGATGATGCAAAAGGACACTGAGCTATCTCCAAAAAACGCTATAACATGTTCAAAAGGACATGGCAAGGTTGCAAATAATAACAATCTACAGACTTAGCAGAAATAACATCAGGTTGCAATTCTTAGAGCTATCAAACAACATTCTACATGAACTTATCATGGCAAACAAAGGCATGGCATGCTAATTCTAAAGACAAAGAACAAAATTGCCTTACTGAACTAATTCCAAAGATTAATAGAAAACATGGTAGCATCCATGCAAACATTGCAAGTGATATGACAGATTCATACATGGCAGGAACAACAATAAGTAGGCATGTTGGTGAGCTTGTACCACTCACCACAGAGCAATAAATGGCATGACAAGGTAAACAACAGTACGAAGACATGTATATGAAGCTAATCATGGCAAGAGAAAGTTCATAGGGTGCATGGATCACTAGCAAAGCTCACGGAAAAACTGAACTTAATGTTAACAGGCTGACATCAACATTATTTAGCAATTTGAGAGCACGTTTACAACAAGCTATAGCAGGCTATAATTGCAACCAATGGCATGGGTTGATAGAGCATGACATGTATAACAAAATATCCTTAGTGGACATCTCCGGATTATGCATGGAATGACTTGTAGCAGCAGGTTTACATAGCATCATGATATAGCAGATTCAGCCTAGCAAAACAGTAACAGCAAGTACCCTACTTCACGAGCTTGATGCACTCACTACAGGACTCAAAAAAATACATGGATTGCACCACTTTTAAATATGGAACGATGTAGCTCAAAATTCATGTATACATCAAGTTCATAGGATGCACACACAAAATGCAATGAAAAAGACAAATCACCAAGTTCAGTTAACAGACAGCAGTTAACATCATATAGCACTTTTGCAACGATGATTAGGGCATCAATATTAACTCAAACAAGCCTGGCACAATGCAATGAAATGAATAGCAACTCTTGGTGAACAATTTGACATATCATATGCATGAAACGGATCTACGTATGAGGAGATATGATGCGATGAACAGGGCATAAAATTACTGCAGAAAAAAGGACTTGGACCAAATTGGGGTCAACCTAGGGCCGGATCTGGATCTGGATCCAGGGGCGCGGTTCCCGAGGTTGGCCGGGCCACTCATCGGAGTTGAGAGGGAGAGGTCACCGGAGTGGGGCCGGTTGGATCCGAGGCACGAGGACACCGGAGAGGCCCGGCGCAGGACGGTGGAGCAGGGCGGCGGGACGGCGGAGGGGCGCGATGCGGGACGGCACCGTCCGGTCGGCGGCGAGTGGTGGCGATGGCGGGCGGTGGTCGGAGGCAAGGGGCGGCGCCGGCGGAGCGGGCGGCGGGAGGTGCACTGGCGCGCTCGTGCGGCGGTGTCGGCGCGCGGGCCAGCTGCGGGCCGGGCGGGCTGGACGGACGGCGGAGGCGGCGGGGAGTGCCATGTGGCGCTCCCTGGTTGGCTGGGTGCGGCGGCGGGATTCCCCGGGCCGGCGGCTGGACATGTCCGGGCATGGTAGGGATTTCGTCCGGCGGCGGAGAGGGGAAATTGCTAGGGTTAGGGGTGGATTCATTCACAGATTTCGGGGGAGAGGGCCTATTTATTGGTAGAGGGAGCTAGGAGAGTCCAAATGGAGTGCGGTTTTCGCCCACACGATGGTGATCGAACGACCGAGGGCATGGAAGGGGTTTGGATGGGATTACGGGCTGTGGTGAAGAGGGTCTGGGTTGCAAAGAGAGAGGGGTTTCAGGCTACGCGGTTAACCGTTGGGGCATCAAAAGACCTCCAAATGGAACGAAATTTGACAGGCAGTCTACCGGTGATATACCAAGGCCACTCGGCAAATCTCGGCCCTTTCCGAGAACGTTTTTATCCTTCTCACGAAGCATGGTCTGAGAGGGGTGATGGGTGCGTGCGAGTGTGGTTGGGCTCAGAACGGACAATGGAGAGAACCGGGGGAACCCGAACGGATGCAAGTTTTGAAAAACATGAAGATGAAATGCAGATGATGACATGGCAAAATGGAACACGCAAGCAAATGGCATGGAAACAACGACGAATAGTTGGAAGACACCTGGCGCATCGGATCCGGGGCGTTACAACTCTCCTCCACTAACAAGAGATCTCGTCCCGAGATCTTAGGCAAAGGACAGGAGAGAAAGAGGATGAGGTGAAACAAGAAACGCCAGAGAGAAGATGAACAACTTGTATTGTACGAATTAGGTCCCATAGCGGTAAACCGCCATAGTTGCATAACTTGTATTGTACGTTAGGGAAAGGGAGAGACCGAGCCGGACACTTGTATGAGCCGGCCTCGGGACTCTGTAAACCGGCCGGGCGTCAACCTGTGTATATAAAGGGACGACCCGGTGGTGGTTCAGGGACAACAGACAACAACTCGAGACCCACGCAAAGCGTATTTGCTCCCTGGTCATCGAAACCCCAATAATTCCATCACAGCCAGATGTAGGCTTTTACCTTCATCGAAGGGGACGAACTAGTATAAAACTCTCGTGTCCCTTGTCCGGTTTAACCCCTTCGGGCTAATCTCATTGCAATGGCTCCACGACTAAGTCCTTCCGTTAGGACATCTGACGTGATATTTCCACGACAGTTGGCGCCCACCGTGGGGCTATCGCATGATGGTTTCGAGTTCTTGAAGGGAAACGTTGAAGGACTCAAAGGGTACACGGTTAGCCGGATGACCAAGAGTCGTCGTGGCAAGCTTTACATCGACGACGCAGGCTGGGGCCCTGAGGCCGGCTCAATCGAGTACGGGTACTGGGTCCCCTTTGGCAGAATTTACGTTTTCCTTAGCAAGATCGGTGAACCGGGCCCTGAGCCAGACATCTCCACCGACCTCGTCGAGACGGCTCAGCGTGCAAGTCCTGCCCGGGTTCAGCCTGCCATGAAGCGTGCGTTCGTGGGATTCATCCATGGAGCGGACTCTGAACCGGTGTCTGACAGCGAGACAACCATCTACTCAGATGGTGAACCGTCCACCGGCGAAACCGAGTCATTATACCAACTACAAGATGGACGGATTGAGGGATACTCCGACGGTGACAGTATTCCGGTCCCCTTGAACCGCCAAACCGGGTTGCGATCTTCATGGCCGGCACATAGCCCACCGTGCAATCTTCATCTACAGCAGCAATGGTCTCCGGATCGGCAGCCACGGCAGGAGGCCCGCCGCGCCGGCCGGCTCAAGTTCTTGCCGGTTTACTGGATGATTTGACGGCATTGTTGACCACAGCGGTGACTCCAGAGATTCAAGTTCAGCATAATGCGGATGTCACGAAGCTAAGGGATCAGATAACTCAGGCCAAAGAAGACTTGGCAGCTGAGGACGCTAGGATGGATGAAGAGCGGGCCGCTTTGGATGCCCAATCACAACTGATCTAGGCGCAGAATTACCGGCTTATGTTGGATCAGAACGCGTCAAACAAAGTTATGAGAAGGAAGTACCGGTCTCGACTGCCGCAAATTTACGAGGGTCTGAATCTCTTCGGTACACTAGGAGCTAGGCCTAGCAATCCGGTAGGAGTAAACCGGACCGAAGCACCTAGGGCGGCGCCAGATCAGCCACGGACGATGGATCTGCCTCGACAGACGGACAACCCGCCGCAATATGTAGCAACACCACCGGGTCACTTTTCCAGTCCTTTGGATAACATGATTGCGGCGGCGTCGCATTTGGCAGCTATTCCGATGGAGGGCGACTCACTATACCGCTGATCAGCCCCCCCGAGGCGTGGGTTGAGAGTTATGAGATGGCAATGGAGATGCTAGATGTGGATGAAGCGGCGTGTGCAAAATACTTCACCATGATGCTAGAAGGAACGGCTCGCACATGGCTGAAGAGCCTGCCTGCTAACTCGATCAATTCATGGGATGAGTTGAAGGCCAACTTCATAGCAAACTTCAAAGATACATGCAAGCAACCTATGTCCATTGTAGATCTGGAGGCTTGTGTCCAACGAGAGAATGAATCAACAACCCATTGGGTGCACCGGGTTTCAGAAATTTTGCATTCATCCAGCCGCATCAATCCAGATATAGCAATTGTGACATTGGAGGGCAATTGCCGGTTTAAGTCACTAAAGATGAAGTTGGGACGGCTCAAGCATCACTGCAATGATATGGGAACACTCATGGCGGCTCTGGTTAAGTATGTTGATTCTGATAATACCAAGGACCCTGACTCTGATGAAGAGAAACAGGAGAAGGGAAAGAAGAATGCCGGTTCAAAGGGACAGCATAACCAGGCGGGCCACGGAAATAATGGTGAGCGTAAAGCGGACAATTCTGATTTTGTGGCTAACACCAGTATGCAGGGTAATATGCAGCGCCGTAAGAGCAAACCGCCCCAGCGCGGTGGAGGAATGAATCTTGTCGGAGTAGTGGTCCACGGGTAGGCCAACCCAAGTCCCAGGATCTTTCAAGACATCGGGGCAGGCCGCGCCCCTCAAGCCGAGTCCCAGACGGCGACTCCAAGACCAGCCGAGTCCCAGACGGCGGCTCCAAGACCAGCCGAGTCCCAGAGGGCGACTCCAAGACAAGCCGACTATGGAAGTTGGCCCATGACTCTTCCCAAAGCCCGATGCAGGGTACGGTCGCGACGTGGCCGTCCCTCCCCTCCTACGAGGGACTTGCATGGCTACAGTGAGCCGTATCACCGGAAGATCTCCGGTGAGGCGCGGCACTGTTGCCATGCCTGCCCTGACCTCAGCCATAGTGCGCGACGCACTGTGCCCACGACGCCGGCCTGTACGGCCCGAAGACCGCGGGGCTTCCTGTCAGTGGGTGGACCGATGGCGGCCAGAGCGCCCGAAGATGGCCCTGTGGGAGTCGGCCTCCCCGGAGTCGGCCGTCTCCCCTCCAGGGCCCTACGAGCCATTAACCAGATTGGATGGGGAATGGCGACAATGATCGCCTGATAGACGGCAGCACTGTTGCCACGACCCAGTGACCAAGCCTACATCATCAGGAGCGCTGCAAAGTGTCGGGCCTGTCCGCGGGGCCCGCCAGTCGGCGGGCCCCAGAAGTCGGTGGGAAGGACGGCTGTGTAAGAGACAGACGGCTGGGGCCCGCGCCCAGCCGGATTACCATTGTACCCCCGGGGGGTAGGCCTATATAAATCCCCCGGGGCACCCATGCAAAGGGTTCGGACCTTGATAGAGATAGACCACATAACACAGGAAGTAAAGAACTAGTCTTGCTCTCTCCTGCCTCCCGATACAGCTCTAGGAGCGCCATTGTAGCCACTTTGCTTTAGTGATCATGCGGAGACCCCGCAGAGCAGCACTAGGGGTGTTATCTCCCCGGAGAGCCCCGAAGCTGGGTAAGATTCGCCGGTGTGCATGCCTACGCCTCATCCCGTTTCCAGGCACCGGCGACGTTCTACTTGCCCCCACCATGATAATCCATCCTTTGGCATATGTCGCACCCAACCCCCGACATTTGGCGCCCACCGTAGGGCGAGGTGCACCGTCATCCGGAGATCTGTTCTGGATGGAAACCCTCTTCCTCCCTGACGAGCGCAGCCAGCCAGGCTCGCCAGATGGAGTCTACATCGACGCGCTGCGCGGCGCTGAGGCCGCCTACGCCGCGAGCAGCCTCGCTAAACTTGTCGGCGAGGTGCACCTCTCCGACGAACCTGCATCCGACGCAGGCATGGGTGGCCCCGAGAGCCTTCTTGCGGGCCTCCTCGACCAACTCTACGTCGCCGGCGAGCCTGCCGTAGACTTGGAGTCCGTAGGCTCCACCGACCCGATGCTGGTCGACTCCGACGCCGTGTCGCTTGACATTTTCCCCACCAACGTGGTGGTCTACGACGAGCCGCTTCCGTACGAGGAGAGTGGCGGAAGCGCTGTCACGGAGGTGCTCGTCATCAGTCACGGCGAGCACTCCAGCGAAGAAGCCCAGGACCCGCTTGCCACGGCCCTGCAAGACCTTACCGCGCCATTCCAGAGGACGCAGACGCCAAGATGCTGGAGACACGCCGCCTTCAGATCATCGAAGGCGCCAAGAAGCTGGCAAGCATGAGGCGCTTGTCAGAGGCGTACCAGCGCGAGATGGATCGCGCTGTAGGCGGCTCGCCGGCTCCGACTGGGCCGAGCTGTCTAGGTGCAGTCCGGCAGCGCGGCGCAGACATCGCCGACTTGTTCGGGGCAAAACGCCCCATATACGCCACCCCTGCGGAGAACATCCGCGCCGCCCAAGCGGCGACTAACGAGCTGAAGAACTTCGAGGGCGAAGAGCGCCGTTTGATGACGGAGCGAGTCCAGCAGCAGCAGCCGAATGACGACTTGCCTCCCCGCCGAGATCAAGGCGCGACCTCTCGGACGCCGACTGGCGGAGTCCGCGGAAGGAAAGAAAAGGAGCCGGCTGTCAGTCACAGTCGGACTCACATCACTATCGAGCGCGACCAAGATGGCCGCCTGAGAGCAGTAGAACGACGGGACGACTACGTGCCTCCCCCGCCCAGAAGAGAGCGGCGAGTTTCCCCGCCACCTGTTGAGCATCCGACTCTCGGAGGTCGCCTTGGCCGCTGAGAGGGAGTCGGAGAGAACGACGCCCGCCATCGGATTGACCAACTGCATCGATCCCTGGCGCTGGAAGAGGAAGATGACCTGGGTCCGCCTTGTTTCGGGCCCCGCATCAGAGACGAGCCCTTCCCCAAAGGGTTCACGCTCCCCCGAGACACACCCAAGTACACCGGCTCCGTGAAGCCGGAGGACTGGCTGATAGACTACTCCACAGCCATCAGCATAGCAAACGGCAACAAGTGAGTTGCCGTGAAGTACGTTCCTCTCATGCTCCAGGGCACGGCCCAGACATGGTTGAATAGCCTGAAGCCCCGTAGCATCAACAGCTGGGTCGACTTCACTGAAGCCTTCATCCGCAACTTCACGAGCACGTACAAGCGACCTCCCCAGCCGCGCCAGCTCTCCTTGTGCGTGCAAGGCCCTGATGAATCAACGCGCGACTACCTCACGCGCTGGGGCGAGCTTCGGAACTCCTGCGAGTGCGTACACGAGGTGCAGGCTATTGAGTACTTCACTGCCGGGTGCCGAGAGGGCACCCTCCTCAAGCACAGACTCCTCTGCGACGAGCCAGAAACCCTCGACGAACTGCTAGTCATAGCAGACAAGTACGCCACGGCCGACTCGTCCATGAAGACGGAGATTCAAGTCAAAGCGGCTAGCAAGGTGACTCCCCAGGCTCCCAGAACCCCGGCTGGAGACACCAGTCGGCGACAGCAACAGAACGACAACAAGCGCAAGGCCCAACAGCCGACTTCCAACAGTCGGCAAGTGGCGACAGTTGAAGACCAACAGCCAGAGGGGCAGCCTCCGGCCAAGCGGCAGAAAGGCGGCAAATCCAACTGGTTGCCAGCTTTCTCCTACGAGCAGACTTTGGATGGTCCCTGCAAGTTCCACAGCGGCGCGAAGCCATCAAACCACACCACCAGAAAGTGCCACTGGCTCACCAGAATCGCCAAGGGAGACGGCCTCACTCCCCCCCCCCCGCCTGCTGGGCCGCCGCCTCCGTCGCCGCCCCAGCAGCCGGCTGCTCGCCCAGTCGGCGCGGTGCAAGACGAGTTCCCAGAAGAGCACGGAGCCTACGTGGTATTCACCAGTGTGGCAGATGACCGGCGCAGCAGGCGCCAACAGCAACAAGAAGTAAATGCAGTAGCAACAGATACTCCGGAGTTCATGCATTGGTCCGAGAGGCCTATCAGTTGGAGTAGGGCGGATCACCCAGAGGTGATGCCGAGTCCGGGCTCTTATGCCCTGGTCCTAGGTGCCACCGTGGCCACTGATAGGCGGGCCACCCGTTTTTCGCGAGTCCTGATAGACGGAGGCAGTAGCATCAACATCCTGTACAAAGACACCATGGAGAAGCTAGGAATCAAGCGAAGACAGCTGTAGAGCAGCCGGACTGTGTTCAATGGAATTGTACCCGGCCTTTCCTGTTCGCCAATCGGCAAGATCCTGATAGACGTCCTCTTCGGAGACAAAGATCATTTCCACCGAGAGCTGGTCTGGTTCGAAGTGGTGGACTTGGAGAGCCCGTACCACGCCCTGCTTGGCCGACCTGCCTTGGCCAAGTTCATGGCGGTTCCTCACTACGCCTACCTCAAGATGAAGATGCCGAGTTCTAAGGGGATTCTGACCGCAGCGGGCCACTACAAGAAGTCGTCCGCCTGCGCGGCCGAGAGCAGTCGGCTGGCCGAGTCCCTGGTGATCACGACAGAGAAGCGGCTCCTTGACCGGGTTGTGGCGATAGCAGGAAAGCAGCCAGAGATGTCGCCCGACCCCAAGGAGTCGGAAGCAGAAGGATCATTCAAGCCAGCCAAAGAAACCAAGAAGATACCCTTGGACCCGGAGCACCCAGAGAGGCACGCTGTCGTAGGCACAGGCCTCGACAGCAAATAGGAAGGCGAGCTCGTCGATTTCCTCCGTGAGAATCGAGACATATTTGCATGGTCCCCCAAAGACATGCCGGGTGTACCGACAGAATTCGCCGAGCACAAGCTGCACGTTAGGCCAGATGTGAAACCCGTCAGGCAGCCCTTGCGCCGCCTGTCAGAAGAGAAAATAAGAGTTGTTGCAGAGGAGATAGCCCGGCTCCTGGCAGCCGGCTTCATCATGGAAGTGTTTTTCCTAGAGTGGCTGGCAAACCCGGTTTTGGTGCTAAAGAAGAATAAGCAATGGCGGATGTGTATCGACTACACAAGCCACAACAAAGCCTGCCCTAAGGACCCGTTTGCCTTACCAAGAATTGATCAGGTGATAGACTCCACAGCCAGATGCGAGCTGCTGAGTTTCCTAGATGCATATTCAGGATATCACTAGATCAAGCTAAACCCAGCGGACAGACTGAAGACTGCCTTCATCACGCCATTCGGAGCCTTCTGCTACCTGACAATGACGTTCGGCTTGAGGAACGCCGACGCCACCTTTCAGCGTTGCATGCAGAAATGCCTCCTCAAGAAATTCGGCAGGAATGCCCATATTTATGTGGACGATGTGGTGGTGAAGACGGAAAAGCATGGGACGCTACTGGAAGACCTCAAGGAGACCTTTGAGAACCTGCGCCCATTCCAGATCAAGCTCAACCCTGAGAAGTGCGTTTTTGGAGTACCAGCCGGCCAGCTCCTTGGTTTCCTGGTCTCCGAACGCGGCATAGAGTGCAACCCCATGAAGATCAAGGCCATCGAGAGGATGGAGGTACCCAGCCGACTGTTAGATGTGCAGAAGTTCACCAGCTGTTTGGCGTCCATCAGCCGATTCATCAGTCGGCTGGGCGAGAAAGCTCTGCCCTTGTATCAATTGATGAAGAAAACCACCTTTTTTGAGTGGAACCACAAGGCGGATGAGGCATTTCTCCAACTGAAGAAGATGTTGACTACTCCCCCTGTGTTGGCGGCTCTGACTCCCAAAGAGCCTATGCTCTTGTACATCGCCGCCACCAGCCGAGTAGTTAGCACAGTCATCATAGTCGAGCGCAAGGAGGAAGGCAAGGCGCTCCCTGTCCAGAGACCGGTATATTACCTGAGCGAGGTACTGTCGACCTCCAAGCAGAACTACCCTCACTACCAGAAAATGTGCTACGGTGTGCATTTTGCCGCCAAGAAGCTGAAGCCTTACTTCCAAGAACACCCAATTACTGTGGTTTGCACGACACCGCTGGCCGAGATCATTGGAAGCAGAGATGCCTCTGGCCGAGTAGCCAAATGGGCTATAGATCTGGCTCCTTACACCATCTACTACCAGCCCCGCACCGCCATCAAGTCGCAGGCGCTGGCCGACTTCCTCGTCGACTGGGCCAAGACCCAGTACTTGCCGCCAGCGCCTGACTTCCTCGTCGACGGCTCCAAGATGCGCACCGGCCTGGGAGCCGGCGTCATCCTCACCTTCCCCAAAGGCGATAAGCTCAAGTATGTGCTGCAGATCCACTTCGCCGCCTCCAACAACGTCGCCGAATATGAGGCGCTCATTCATGGGCTCCGGCTTGCCAAAGAACTCGGCATTCGCCGGATCATGTGCTATGGCGACTCCGACTTGGTGGTACAACAATCATCCGGCGACTGGGACGCCAAAGACGCGAACATGGCGAGCTACCGCTTCCTGGTGCAGCAACTCAGCAGATACTTCGAGGGGTGCAAATTCCTTCACGTGCCAAGAAATGACAAAGATCAAGCAGACGCCATGGCACAAGTCGGCTCCACTCGCCAAGCAATACCTTCCGGCGTCGCTCTGCAGTGCCTCCTCAAGCCGTCTATCAAGCCTTCACCAGAGTCAGACTCCATTTTGTGCCGGCTCCTCCAGAAGTAGTGGGATCCGACTCCAGAGCCCCAGCCGACGGCCCCAAGAAAATCACAGTCGAAGCCGGCCCGGGGACTTCGGAACCCGGCCCGGGGACTGCGCCAGCCGGCCCGGGGACTTCAGAGCCCGGCCCGGGGACTGCGCCAGCCGGCCCAGAGACCCCGTCAATCCAGCAAGCGGTCGTGGACTCCAGCCCGCCGCCTCCCAGCCCGGCCACCCTTATCCAAGTCGCTGTGGTAGCGGTTGAAGAAATAGCAGCACCATCATGGGCACAGCCCATCCTCAAGTTTCTAGTGGACAGAGAGTTGCCGAAAGATGAGATCCTGGCTCGGCAAGTCTAGCGCCGAGCAGCAGCATACACCATAGTCAACAGAGAATTGGTCAGGCGCAGTGTCACTGGTGTCTACGAGCGCTGCGTTGAGCCAGAGCAAGGCCAAGCAATCCTCAGAGACATTCATCAGGGCGAGTGCGGCCACCATGCGGCTTCAAGAGCACTCGTCGCCAAAGCTTTTCGGCACGGTTTCTTTTGGCCGACTGCCCTAGAGGAGGCTAAAGAGTTAGTCCGAAAATGCAAGGGATGCCAGATGTTCCGCTCCAAGCCACTTCAGCCGGCTTCCGCGCTGAAGACAATCCCCATCGCCTGGCCCTTCGCATTTTGGGGCCTGGACATGGTAGGACCATTCAAGACGGCCCGAGGCGGCCTAACTCACTTGCTTGTCGCAGTGGACAAGTTCACCAAGTGGGTAGAAGCAAAACCCATCAAGAAGCTGAACGGGCCGACTGCAGTGACCTTCATCACCGACATCACGGTGCGGTATGGCATACCGCACAGCATCATCACCGACAACGGCACAAACTTTGCCAAGGGCGCCTTGGCCCGTTTCTGCGCGACGCAGGGCATCCGACTGGACTTAGCGTCCGTTGCCCATCCGCAGTCAAATGGCCAGGTGGAACGAGCAAACGGCCTCATCCTGTCCGGCATCAAGCCTCGACTGGTCGAACCACTCGAGTGTTCGGCCGGCTGTTGGGTTGAGGAGCTACCAGCCATCCTCTGGAGTCTACGCACAACTCCAAACAAGTCAATTGGCTTCACGCCTTTCTTCCTCGTCTACGGTGCCGAAGCCGTCATCCCAACGGATATAGAGTTCGACTCTCCACGAGTCACCATGTACACCAAAGAGGAAGCTGAAGAAGCACGCCAAGACGGCGTCGACCTGCTGGAAGAAGGCCGACTGTTGGCACTCAGCCGGTCCGGCATCTACCAGCAGAGTCTGCACCGATACTACAACCGAAAGGTCAAGCCGAGATTGTTTCAAGAGGGCGACCTTCTGCTCCAGCTGATTCAGAGAACAACCGGCCAGCACAAGTTGTCGGCACCTTGGGAAGGTCCCGTCATCATCAGCAAGGTGCTGGGCAACGGCTCCTACTACCTAATTGACGCTCAGAAGCCTCGAGCTTGCAAAAGGGACGACTCCGGCAAAGAAACAGAGCGCCCGTGGAACGCAAATCTTCTTCGAAGATTTTACAGTTGATGCAGTATGTATCACACTACCCCCTTTGTATTAAAAGTACTAAAACCTTGGGCCCCCCGAGACGAGCTCGGGGACTGCCTTTTTGTTATCTGTATGATAAGAATCACGCTTCCGAATATGCTACTCTTTTTATCATACCGTCTGGCACCGGGTCCGACTAGTCGGCCCGGGGACTTGCCGTCTTGCGCTATGAAACGCTTCCTGCAGTCGGACAAGTAATGTGTTGCGCTCAAGCCGTCTCTTGCAGAAAGCCGCAGCTCGCGGAGCGACTGTTGGTAGGCAGAGAACAGGCAAGAACGGGTGCACACACACGAAAAAATGGCTAAGGACCCAAAGCGTGTACATAGCTCAAGCCGGCTCCCAGCTTCTCTCTGCAGAGCCGACTCATGAGTAGTCGGCTCACCGTCTTAGCTTCTATCAAAGACGGCCGACTCTTGGATAGTCGACCTGTCGCTTTCTAGCCGACTTGCGAAAGAAACTCTAAACGGCCAAGTACTTGCCTTCCCGGAGTAGCCAAGCACTTGACCCAGCGTCAGTCCACAGAGCGGCTGTCCAGATGGCAAGGCGGCAAATAAGGATGGCGGCAAAGGAAAAATCCCAAAGAGCAATAAGCAAGGAAAGGCGGAAATCGGATACATATTTACATAGGCCCTTGGCCGAATTTTCGAATAGAAATTCAGGATACACCCCGCGGGTGGAATTGTTCGAACCTAACAAGTCTTTCAAAAGATTACTAAAGACAAATAAACAGAGGCGGAAAAAGCAGTCTAGGAGGCGGCCTCCGGGGCCGGAGGATCGGAGGTGATGGCGATGTCGAGTGCTGGGGCAGTCGGCTGGGCGGTCTCGGCTTGGTCGCCTCCGGTGGCAGTCGCCTTGTCTCCACGCAGCTCATTGCTGGAGGCGCGATCGAGCTGAGGCTGGTCGCCTGCTCCGTCTTCTAGCGCCTCCGCCTCGCCTCTGTCCTCCACCTCGTCCTCCTCCTCGGCGCTGGAGTCGATCACCTCCGCCGAGTCTTCGCCATACTCCGGGTTCATCTCGAACCAGTCCGGCGGCACTTCCTCGCCGCCTTCAGCCCGCTCGGGCACGAAGACGTTGGTGTCCGTGTACTCGGCGATGGCTGCCGCGCGCTCGACAAAGGCGCCCTCCACGGCCTCCAGCTCGGCCTGGGCTTTTGACCGGAACGCGGCCAGGCGGTCGAGGTCCAGCCCTGGATACCACGACTTGACGAACTCCAAGGCCCGGCGTGCTCCGGCCCGGGCCGATGAGCCCTTCCAAGCCTCAAGACGACCGGCGGCGACTTCCAGCCAGTCTGCAGTCCGACTGGCGGTGCGCAGAGCCAGCATGTCTGGCCACAGGGCGGCAACCGCCTAGGCGCCGGCACGTTGAAGCCGGCGCAGTAGCTGGTGAGCCGGACGAAGACGGGCTTCAATGCTCAGGAGCTGCTCGTCGATGGTTCGGGGGGCATTGGCGGCGATCTCCTCACCCTTTGCCCTTCGTGCCTCCCGAGCAGCCTCGATGGCCAGAGGGACCGCCTGCGAATGACCAGGAAAGAAGTCTGCCAAGACAAAAAAGAAGAAAGTTGAAAAATTAGAAGTCGGCCTGACACATAGTCGGAAGCCCGAAGAAATGAAAGAGACTTACCATCGACGATGTCCTCGATCTCGTGGTAGCCGGAGGTCAGCATCGCCTCCCTATCGGTCCAGGTAGAGCGCTCGATCTCGAACTCGGCCATGAGAGCGGCCTCCCGCGTCTTGGCCTCGTCCTGAGCCTTCTGGAGCAGCTCCTTCTGCTCGGCCAGCTGCGCTGCCAGCAGGTCACGCTCCTTGGCGAGCTTGCCGCACTCCTCCTCCTTGGCACGCCGAGCGGTGTTGGCCTCGCCCAGCTGCTCCTGAAGAGCGGCGTTGGCACCTGAAGAACGAAGAAGGAGATAAGCAAGTCGTCAGTACAGTAGATCGCCGGGGAGATCCGGCCCGACTGCTCAGCAGTCGGCCCGAATCTCGGGGACTACAGGCCACGGGTGCACCAGCGCGCCCCCGTGAAGAAGGAAGAAAAGAGTTTACCCCGGCTTTCCGCCAAGTCGGCGGTCCGCTTGTTCAACTCCTCGACATTGCGGTTGAAGGCAGTGGCGCGGAGGTTATGATACTCCAACAAAAAGCCAATGAAGACAAAATCAGTATTCGGAACTCGCCAGAGGGAGTTTCGAACCGCCTGCTTAGCAGCCGGCCCGGAACTCGGGGACTACACCTAGTGGGTGCGCTGGCGCGCCCCCACGGAGAAAAACAAGAATCAGAAAGAAGAAGAAAACGTACACGGACAGATGTCCGCACAGCCAGATGCACCCTAGTGCAGACTTGAAGAGCGTCGCTTTCGGCGCGCAGCTTTGCCTGGACGTCCAGGAGCGCTTGGTTCAGCGGTCCAGTGCCGCCTCCGTGCAACCACCCGGTGGGCGCGGCACTGGAGGCCTCGACGTCCAGACTCGCCGAGCTGGCGGTGCCGGTTACCCGAGGTCACGGCGCCAAGGTCGTCCTCTCAAGAAGGCGGCGCACCGGCGTGGCGACTTGAAGAAGCAGCCGCGCCTCGGCCTCGTCCGCGGTCGGCGGCTCCGACTGGCCCACCGGCTGTTTGCCGTGCAGTCTTCCAGAAGGTGGCGGAGGCGGCGGAGGTGGCACGAGGGTGTCCGAGCCAGAAGCCTCGCCGCCCTCCTCCACGAGGGGGTTCTCGGTGCCGACCTCTCCGGTCTGCCCCCTGAACTCCAGAGCCAGCGGCGCTGATGACAATGGGGGGACGAGCATCGCCGATCGGCGACGCGCGTCCTCCAACTTCTTCTGGGCGTTGGCGGCGGCCTTCTCGGCCTGCACCTTCTCCAGGCGGTCGGCCTCCTCCTCGTCGCGCTTCTCCCGTGCATTCCGCTCCGTCGCCTCTCGGAGGTCGGCGGCGGGATCGGGCCGCCGAGTGTTGGCGGACGTCTCTAGCGACCCCATGACAGAGGGGACAGCGACTCTCTCAAGGGAGAGGGGGCCCTGAAGAAGAATGGAGGGAGAATAAAGGAAAATTCGGGCGAGATTCAACAAAAGAAATAAAGAGCATGAAGACTTATGATGAGACTAGCGGCGGCCTTCTCACTTCCCTTCGGAAGCGGTTGGCCTTCGCGGCCGCCTCCTCCCGTTTCGTTAGTTGCCCCCTTGAACTTCTTCAGTTTGCCGCCGGGTGCGCTCGGCCCGGCGTGACGCCTCTTCGCGCCGCCTTGGCCGGCCAGGCCGGCCCTTGGCTGGTGGCGCGGGGCGACTTCACTGTCGGCATCATCATCAGGCCAGTCGGCGAAGGTGGTTCTAGCCAGAAGAGGCCCACAAGAGTCAGAAGCCGTAGTCGGCTGCAAAGAAGACAAAACTACAAAAAGATGCGACTTACCACTGGAGGGGGGTTGTCGCGCGAGTACGGCTCCTTGCCGAACTGCCAGTCATCCGTGAACTTGCAGTGCGCGATGTGGTTCACCAAGTTCGCCACCTCCTTGCGGGGCATCTCCTTGGTGCTCATCCGACTTGAATCTCGGAGGCCGCTCATCTGACAGATCAGGTGAGGCCGGCCTTGGAGCGGGAGGACTCGGCGCGCCATGAAGGTGGCCAGAAGATCGGATCTGACGAGGCCCTCCGACTGTAGCAAGACTCGGAGTCGCGCTACGGCGGCGGCTCCGGAGGGAGTCGGCGATTTGGCCCGGTGAGACCAGCTGGGGAGCCTCCCAGTCAGGGGAGCGGTGTTGAAGGGCGGCAGGTTGACCCAGTCGCCGTCGGTGGAGAGGTTCTTCACGTAGAAGTACGAGCGCTGCCACATCTTCACCGACTTTATCAACAAGATGGGAGGAAAGGGGTTGTCAGCTATCGAGCGCCGCACCGCGACGTAGGTGCCGCACTGTGCCGGAATGCCGGCGACGTGTGAGCCGAGCTTCAAAGAGAAGAACTCCCCCCACAGCTCGAGGGTGGGGAGAACACCGAGGAAGCCTTCGCACAGAGTGGCGAAGGCGGAGAGCAACACCACCGTGTTGGGAGTAAGGTGGTGTGGTTGAAGGCCGTGAAACTCCAAGAACGAGCGAAAGAACCCGCTCGCCGGCAGCCCCAGGCCGCGCATGAGGTGCGAGCGGAAGATGACCCGCTCGCCCTCCTCCGGCGCCGGTCGGATCTCCCCCGCTGGCGCGGGGCGGGTGCGCACAAGGTCCGCGCTAGGGAGACGGCGGGTCTGGCGGAGGAACTCGATGTGTTCCTCCTCCACCTCCGAGCCGTCCCATACGCCGGAGCGCACGGTGGGGGCCGCGGCGGAGGAGGAGCTCATTGCCACGGTGAGGAAGTTCTCGCTCGACGGCTTGGGCAGGAGGAAGAGAAGGCAAGTGAGGCGGGAGAATGGGGGAGAGGGGTCCGCGTGCAGTGCCGCCCCGCTCCTCCTCGCCTATTTATAGCCCTGCGGACTGAGAAGCCGAGGGGGCGGGTGTGGGATTAACTGCGCACGATGCCCCATGCCGCCCCATGATTTACCACACGAATTTACTGTGCGCAGTAACGGCGTGGGGAAACTAACCGCCCACAGCCGCAACGGATCCGTTCGTATGCCGAGGCACGGTAGTGGTGGGCCCCGCCTGACGGCCCGTCCAGTCGCGCGCGTGGGTGAGAAGACTGTCCTCCCCATGTGGCGCCACGCGATAGGACCGCCTCGATGGCAGCAGGGAAGCGTATCAGATACGCCGCCCGCTTTCCCGCCGCGACTTTCAAGCAGCGGCCCTTCGTTAAAAAAATCCGACTTTCCACGAGTCGGCCCAGGAGAAGACGGCGGCCGAGTTCAGAGCCTGCGCTGGGAAGGTTGAAACTGTTGAAGCCCCACCAGGCGGCACCCGCGGGGCTTCACCAGCTTCGGGGACTACTGTCGGAGTAATGGGCCACAGGTTGGCCAACCCGGGTCCCAGGATGTTTCAAGACATCGGGGCAGGCCGCGCCCCTCAAGCCGAGTCCCAGACGGCGACTCCAAGACCAGCCGAGTCCCAGACGGCGGCTCCAAGACCAGCCGAGTCCCAGAGGGCGACTCCAAGACAAGCCGACTATGGGAGTCGGCCCATGACTCTTCCCGAAGCCCGATGCAGGGTACGGTCGCGACGTGGTCGTCCCTCCCCGCCTACGAGGGACTGGCATGGCTACAGTGAGCCGTATCACCGGAAGATCTCCGGTGAGGCGCGGCACTGTTGCCATCCTGCCCTGACCTCAGCCATAGTGCGCGACGCACTGTGCCCATGATGCCGGCCTGTACGGCCCGAAGACCGCGGGGCCGCCTGTCAGTGGGTGGACCGAAGGCGGCCAGAGCACTCGAAGACGGCCCTGTGGGAGTCTGCCTCCCCGGAGTCGGCCGTCTCCCCTCCAGGGCCCCACGAGCCATTAACCAGATTGGATGGGGAATGGCGACAGTGATCGCCTGATAGACGGTGGCACTGTTGCCACGACCCAGTGACCAAGCCTATGTCATCAGGAGCGCCGCACAGTGTCGGGCCTGTCCGCGGGCGGGAAGGACGGCTGTGTGAGAGACAGACGGCTGGGGCCCGCGCCCAGCCGGATTACCATTGTACCCCCGGGGGGTAGGCCTATATAAACCCCCGGGGCACCCATGCAAAGGGTTCGGACCTTGATAGAGATAGACCACATAACACAGGAAGGAAAGAACTAGTCTTGCTCTCTCCTGCCTCCCGATACAGCTCTAGGAGCACCATTGTAGCCACTTTGCTTTAGTGATCATGCGGAGACCCCGCAGAGCAGCAGTAGGGGTGTTATCTCCCCGGAGAGCCCCGAAGCTGGGTAAGATTCGCCGGCGTGCATGCCTATGCCTCATCCCGTTTCTAGGCACTGGCGACGTTCTACTCGCCCCCACCATGATAAGCAATCCTTTGGCATATGTCGCACCCAACCCCCGACAAATCTGGAACGCCTGTTAAACCAGCCTTGCCCAAAGCACGGGACAAAGGAGGTTCCAGCCACGCACCTTTGGAAGGATTGCCACATCATGAGGGAATTCAAAAACTCTGATCTTTTCCGGTATGATCAGGGTCCATCTGGTGGTTCCGGTCCAGGATTTCATGGGCCGGGTTACAGTGGTGGAGGTTCAAACTCAGGGTTTCAGAATAATCAGGGCAATCAGAATAACCAAGGTGGTAACCATCAACAGGGTAATCAGGGGAATCAACAGTAGTCGGGTTATCAAAGCAACCCAAAGTAGTTAAACGGTGGACAGTATCATGTCTTCACTACTAGCTTATGCAAACGCGATCAGAAACTCCATAAAAGGGTAGTGAACTCTGTTGAACCAGCGGTGCCCCGTTATCTATGCTGGTCTGAGCAGCCTATTGTCTGGAGCAGGGAGGATCATCCGCCCCGGGTTGACAATCCGGTTCACCTAGCTTTGGTGGTGCAACCACAGGTGGGAGGTTATAAGTTTACCAAGGTGCTCATGGACAGAGGGAGCAGTATCAATATTTTGTACTATGAAACCTTTCGGCATATGCGGTTGACAGATAAGAATCTTAGACCATCAAACACCGTTTTTCACGGAGTGGTGCCTGGTAAATCGGCTTACCCAGTTGGTAAGATAGCTCTGGAGGTGGTTTTTGGAGATGATCATGATTCAAGGTCCGAGACGCTGACCTTTGAAGTGGTCAAGATCAGAAGTCCGTACCATGCTTTATTTGGACGGCCGGTTTACGCTAAATTCATGGCAAGGCCGTGTTATGTTTATCTGCATCTCAAGATGCCGAGTCACAAAGGAACCATCACGGTTCATGGTAGCCGTAAGATTGCTCTGGAGTGTGAGGAAGGTGATGCGGCCTACGCATCGGTTTGTGCAACGAAAGAGTTGAAGTTTTATAAGGACAATGTTGATCCGGTAGACATGACTTCTTTAAAGAAGCCCACCACAGAGCATGATCCGGCTTTGAAGTTTAAATCGGCTGATGAAACCAAATTGGTTGATTTTGTTCCTAGTGATTCATCCAAGCAGTTCAGCATCAGCGTCAACTTGGATCCCAAATAGGAAAACACGCTAATCGAGTTCCTCCATGAGAACCGGGACATCTTTGCATGGAAACTTTCTGACATGCCAGGTGTAACGAGGGAACTTGCTCATCACACTCTTAATATTGATCCAAAGTTCAAACCGGTCAAACAGTTTCTTCGCCACTTTAATGAGGAACGGCGTAAGGCCATTGGGAAAGAGGTAGCCCGGCTACTGGCAGCAGGGTTTATCGTGGAAGTGTTTCACCCAGAGTGGTTGGCTAATCCGGTGCTGGTACTTAAGAAAAACGGCACTTGGCGTATGTGTGTGGATTACATAGATTTGAACAAAGCTTGTCCAGCTGATCCCTTTGCCCTCCCTCGTATTGATCAAATCATTGATGCTATGGAGGGTTGTGAGCATTTGAGTTTTTTGGATGCTTATTCTGGTTATCATCAGATGAAGATGGCAGTTAAGGACCAGGAGAAGACGGCTTTCATTACTCCCTTTGGAGCCTTCTGCTATGTATCTATGCCCTTTGGGCTCAAGAGTGCCCAGGCAACTTATCAACGTTGTGTGCAGAATTGTTTTCATACTCAGATTGGGCGCAACGTTCATGCCTATGTGGACGATATTGTAATCAAGTCCAGGAAAGCAGAGACGCTCATATCTGATTTGCAAGAAACCTTTGATAATCTGAGAGTTTATAAAATGATGCTCAATCCGGCTAAGTGTGTTTTTTTGGTGTACCGGCTGGCAAGCTCTTGGGTTTTCTGGTGTCCAACCGGGGTATTGAGGCCAATCTGGAAAAATCAAGGCTATCACATATCTGGCTAAACCGGCATGTATCAATGATGTTCAGCGTCTGGCGGGTCGTATTGCGGCTTTGAGCCGGTTTATCAGTAGGTTGGGAGAAAAGGCAATCCCTCTATACCAGATGTTGAAGAAGACAGACAATTTTGTCTGGAGCGAGGCCGCTGATGTGGCGTTTGAAGACTTGAATAAGCAGTTGGATGAACCGTCGGTTCTTGCCGCTCCAGTTGATAAGGAGCCACTGCTGTTATATGTGGCTGCTAATGCCCGAGCTGTCAGTGTCGCCATTGTGGTGGAGCGCAAGGAGGCTGGGAAGGAATAGCCGGTTCAAAGGCCAGTTTACTATATCAGCGAAGTGCTCATTGAGTCAAAGCAAAGATATCCGCATTGGCAGAAGCTGGTGTATGGGGTTTTTATGGCAAGTCGGAAGCTTAAACAGTACTTTCAGGGTCATCCCATCAGAGTGGCCAGTTCTGCTCCTTTGGGGGATATAATCCAGAACAGGGAAGCGACTGGCCGGGTTGCTAATTGGGCTATTGAGCTTGGACCACACGGTTTGAAGTATATGCCTCGAACAGCAATCAAATCCCAAGCCCTTGTGGATTTTATCAATGATTGGACAGAGTTGCAGATATCGAAGGACAAACCGGACAATACATACTGGACTATTCACTTTGACGGGTCCAGGCAATTGGAGGGATCGGGGGCTGGAGTTGTCCTTACTTCCCCTCGAGGTGATAAAATTCATTATGTTCTTCGCTTAATGTTCCCTTGTACTAACAATGCAGCTGAGTATGAAGCTTTACTCCATGGTCTTCGAGTGGATAAAGAGATGAACTTAAGCCGCGTATGATGCTTTGGAGACTCAGACCTGGTAGCCCAACAAGTTTCAGGTACTTGGGATTCCAAGGATCCACTCATGGCGGCTTACCGACGTGAGGTGGATATTGTTGCTGGTCACTTTAAAGTTATCAGGCGGAGCACATTGATCGGCAGAAAAATGAAGCAGCTGATGCTTTAAGCCGGCTGGGATCTCAGCGTAAACCGGTGCCACCCAATACCTTTCTGGATGTTTTGCATAACCCGTCGGTTCAACTGCCTACAGAGGAGGACCTCGCTATTCCTGATCCGGAAGCGCAGTTGGTGGCCGCTTTACATATCATTCCGGATTGGACGGTTCCATATTTATGATATATGAACCAGGTGAGTTACCAGATGATGAAATTTTAGCCAGGCAGATAATCTGGCGGTCCAAGTTCATGGTTGTTCACAACGGCGAGTTACACCATTGCAGTGTGTCTGGTGCGTTCCAACGTTGTGTTTCTCCTGAAGAAGGTCGTGAGATTCTACGCGAGATCCACGAAGGAGACTGTGGTCATCACGCCGGTTCAAAATCCTTGGTTGCTAAAGCTTTTCGTCATGGCTTCTATTGGCTGACGGCTCACGCTGATGCTGAGGACTTGGTAAGACGATGCGACGGCTGTCAAAAATTCTCACGACGAGCTCATGTTCTGGCTCAGGAGCTATGGATGATTCTTATCACCTGCCCGTTTGCCACTTGGGGGCTTGACATGGTAGGAACTTTCAAGCGATCCAAAGATAAGAAGACACACCTATTGGTGGCGGTTGACAAGTTCACTAAATGGGTTGAAGCGGAGCCAGTAAGCAAGTGTGATGCAGCCACGGCGGTTCAGTTCATCAAAAAGGTGATCTTCCGTTTTGGTTTTCCACATAGCATTATCACAGATAATGGCACGAATCTCTCTAAGGGCGAGATGGAGGATTTCTGTCAACGAGACCACATCCGGCTTGATGTGGCGTCCGTGGCTCACCGCCAATCTAGTGGTCAAGCTGAGCGAGCTAATCAGGAAATTTTGAAGGGTATAAGGCCCCAGCTTATGGTCCCTTTGAAGCAGACTCTGGGTTGCTGGGTGGAAGAACTACCATCTGTGTTATGGAGCATAAACACCACCCCAAACCGGTCTACAGGTTATACGCCTTTCTTCATGGTTTACGGAGCAGAGGCGGTACTCCCCAGCGATATTCGTCATGACTCACCACGGGTTGCCAATTATGTTAAAGCAGACAAAGAGCAACCATGTCAAGAAGCACTGGACTTGTTAGACGAGAAGCGGGACAAGGCATTGGCTCGTTCGGTGGTTTATTAGCAAGACCTGAGGTGTTATCACAGCCGCCGGGTTAAGACAAGAACCTTTCAAGAAGGCGACTTAGTGCTCCGGCTCATCCAGGATCAGACCGATATGCACAAGTTATCCCCACCCTGGGAAGGACCCTTTGTGGTCAGCAAGAATCTGCACAACGGATCATACTACCTCATTGACGTTCGAGAAGACTCACGCAGTTCTCAGGAGGAGACCCGCAGGCCGTGGAACATAGCTCTCCTTCGGCCTTACTACACCTGAGCCATAGGCTCTCACTATGTACATATTATGACAATGTATATATTATGCTCAATATAATAAACCGGCATCCTTGCTACAATAGGGCCTCTGCCGTTCTTCTAATATTTCTTGGTTACAAGGGGCCTTCTGCTTCCAAAGCAATGACCCGTTTTGTCCATTAAACCGGCTATCATGCTGTCATACAGCTTGGGAGCTTCACAACCAAGGGGCCAAAGAGAGTTCTGTTGCCATAAGCACGACTCAACACATAGGCACCCATTGAGCACAGCTCACAAAGTTACTTGGGGGCTCTTTGTGTAAAGTAACAAAGAGTTTGAAAGGACCCTTGTAATTGGGTATCGACCGACGGCTTGGAAGCCTGGTGTATTCACCTAAAACCCCGGGTTAACCTGCCTTCATCAAGTAAGCCACTCCTATCCAGGTAATCCTGGCATGACCCGCCGAATGTTTGACAAGTCACTCTCATTGATACCCTGAACTTGTCAAAGTTAAAACGACGATTGGTTAGTTGGAGGCCCATCTTAAAAGGCTTTGTCAAATGGTTTAACTCAGTGGCCTGGCAGCCCACGAAAAGCCTCGAATTTGGGCCTGGCAGCCCTCGAAAAGCCTAAACTACAAGTTTTTATTCTCTTTCATTTTTTACAAGTTTTATCCTTATTTGATTAACTTTTACGGTAAACCGGCATCTCTTGATCCGGCCAAGCTATATGTCTTCATCTCAACCCGGTGTGGCTTATAGTTATCATCAGTTAAAGCATATAATCAATGGTGAACCGGCATCATTCAATCCGTCTTGGCATTGACTATAAGTCGCCAGAATGATCATCCGGTGTTTACAAATACCCGGTATGGCTTATTACGCACCAACATAATGTGGTGGGTACCTTCCAACACCCAAAGTTTGGGTTTTCACCCCTACTAAACGAGTTGGCGGACCAACAAAAGTTATTTAAAATCACATGTATGATATGATTCATATTTTATTCCTTTATAGCCTTGGTGATGAGCATTTTATTTCTGTATTGGGTATCATAACCCGTCCAGCGGTAAACCGCCAGGACATGTTTAAGTATTTTACATGCAGAAAAAAGGACTTATACGGAATACCAAGGAAAATAAAGCAAAGCATAGCAACGTCATGACGGATTACAGTATCAAGTAGAATCGCACGATGGCACACAATCAAAGTATTTCATCTAGCCTATTACAAGGCGCTTTGGTGCCCAAAAGAATAATTTTTTGTTGCTCACAACACATGACAATCAAACCGGCTGACGGATTATGATTCAGCACCAGGCTGCTGTGACGTTGAAGGGTCATCTCGTGCCGGTTCAGCCTCCTCCTCCCCATCCAGTGGCTGGAAGTCAATGGTGGTCCAGTAAATCCAGGTTAAAGCTTGAAAGACAGCCTCTTCACTTATAAGTTCGAATGGTTCAACGTCAGGGGCGTAAGTGTGCTTACGGATTGGCGGGATAAGATTTTGCACTTCCTTCATAGCAGTATCAATCCATTGGTTGTTTGCATCATAGAAGGACCGATGAACAGTCAAGTTAGCCTCTTCTGCCAATTGGCTGGCCAGCGGGCGCATCTGCTTTGTCAGGGCTTTTAGGGCTTCATTATCAAATTCTGATCCATTTTCTTGTTCACCGGGATAGCCCTTGGCAATGTTAACCAGATCCAGATCAGCTATCCATGCTTTGGCCCGAGTCAGTGCCAACAAAGCGCCAACCCTGGCAATAGATCTCTTCATTTCTTCTATTTGTGCTGGTGTCATCAACAATTTGGCTAGTGTCTCCTTGATCGATGTTGGTGCCGGTTTGTTGTATGAGACTACGCAGATAACTCGTTGGGCACCGGTATACAGTTGCTCTATCAACGTATGTGCTGCCTTCAGTTTCATTCGCATGTCAGAGTCCAGATGAGCAACATGGCTACCTGCAACGGTTTAAAGATTTCATTGTTAAACCGGATATTGTAGAGATGGTTAATCAAGCTCCGTACACAAGGTCCTTACCAAATATCGCAGACGTAATGGCATTTACTTGCTATTTCAACTCGGTTAGCTCTTCTTCCATCGGTTTAAGAGCTGCCTCGGTGTCTTCAGCCCGCTTCAACAACGCAGTCTTTTCAGTTTCCCAGTTGGCACGTTCCGTCTTGAAACCGTCCTTCAGTTGTTCCATGGCTGTTAAAGTGCCTTTTAGCTCCTCTTTAGCCTTGGAAGTCTCTGCTTGCTGGGACTTGATATTCTCTTGAAGATGAACAATTTGAGAACCTTGGTTGTTTATGTTAGCCTGCAACAGTCCGATGATGAAGAGGTTAATATTTTTTCTCATAAGTCCCAATCATATAACAAGTTATACACTTGGCACTTGGGGGCTAATGCGGATTGCTTCTTTACTGCTGATTATTTGAAGTCCCAAGGATCAAAACAAGTATTGATCTTGCCACTTGGGGGCTAATGTGTATTTGATCAGAAAATAAACAGGCAAGGGAATTAATAAAATGTAGTATGGAACATAAAGTCCCGGTTTGTCTTCAGGAAACAAACCGGCCCTTGGGGGCTACTCATTTGAAGTGTTCTTTATCCTAAAAGTCCTGGTTTGTCTTCAAGAGACAAACCGGCCCTTGGGGGCTACAATGAAGTGGATATACAAAACAAGAGGGATTAAAGTGTTGGGAAGAGTACCTCATAGCACTCGGCTTGTGTATAGGTGGTTTAGGAATCCGGCATGAAGCTCTTGGGCAGTAAGGTTAACATAGCTGGATAAATTTGTCTTCCCTTTCCCCTTGCCCATAGCAACAAATTCTTCCTTGGCAGTATGCTTTGATAAGGCAACCAGATTGCCTGGGACAGTGTGAGCAATACCGGTGATAATAACATCATCATCACCACCTTTTGACGGGCTCGGCGGATTGACAATATCCCTGGCTGGGCTCGGCGGATTAGCAGCTGGACTTGGAGGAGTAGCATGTGGGCTTGATTGATCAACGTGAGTAGCCGGATCAGCTTCTGGCGGATTAGTATCAGTGCTTGGATCTTGTGGGGCAGAATCATCCATGACAACATCAGTGTCTCTACCAGCATCTTCTGGGGTTTTCTCAGGTTCAACTTCATCCGTGGGGGCACTGGTTTTGGCTTTCTTGCTCAGTCGAGCTTTGGCACTGCAATATCAAACAAAGGTTAGTATGGTAAACTGACGCATGAAGGAAAAGCTGAAGAGCAGTATACTTACTCGGCGACGGTCTTAAGAGGAGGCAATTGCGTGGTTGATGAGTCGCGAGATGAAGAGTTAGACGTCACCTAATAATTAGGAAGAGACCTCTGGACGACGTTTCCGGGGTGGAGTGTCTGGTAAACCGGAGGAAGTGACTTGTTGGCCACTGTGCCGGGTTGTGCGACGACCTTCATGTTGCTGTGTCTTCAAAGAAAATTGTGGATCCAAATGAGCAAGAGGGTGAGAGTATTTTAATTTTCGAACTGCACAACGAAGTATTTGAACCGGCACATGATCTGAATCGGAGGAAAGGGAGATTACCTCTACATGATCAGCATGACTAGCTTCCGCATCATCCTGATAATAATTGGTGTCAATAAGGTGTACGACAAATAAGCCAAGGGAGTCAAGTTCTACCTCTTGATGCGATTCCTCGATATCTTTAGGAGGATCAGCGGACTCGGTGGTTTTATTCTTGGCTGGTTTCTTTATGACTTTGCTTTTGGCACAAGGAGCCCTTGCCGGTTTGTCTGAAGCTTTCCTCTTCCAGAAGGAGTTATTGTCCTGGAAAATTAAACAAAGGGTTATTGTAATAGTGTTAAAATGGAGACAGGTCAAAAAAGCACACAGTTAAAGTTTTTACCGCAGGCGGTTTGTGGGAGGCATAAAAAGGACGCAACCCAGTTTTGCTGCATTCAGCGATCGGTTCTTCCAGCATCTTCTTGACCGATTCAGTGACTTCATCATCAGTAATTTATATCTCATGGTACCATTGAGGATCCTTGATGTTGCCGGTGTACTCATGCATCAACCCGGAGCGGTGGCTTAAAGGTAGGATGCCCCATGAAACCCAGCAGCCAACAAGGTCGACGCCAGTTAAACCGTTTGTTAGGAAGGCCCGGAGCTTACCAAGTTGAGGTGCATAAACTTGTCATTCTCTGGTCGTAATCCATTGAGGCAGTGGATGGCCATTACTAAGCCGGTGAGCACAGTAACCCGGCAGAGGGTTTTCATCAGCAGGAGCGGTGTTCTAACAATAGAACCATGTTTGGTTCCAGTCTTTGGAGTGGTTGTGATGTTTTGCATGAGGGAAATCAACTTCTTTCTGCTTCTGGATTGAAACCCCACCAAGTTCAGTGTTGGGACCATTAGAAAACTCAGTTCGGCGGTTTAGATGGAAAAATTCTCAGAAGAGCTCAACAGATGGTTCTTCTTGAAGGTAAACTTCACAGAATACATGAAAATTGCATATGTTGGACATAGAATTCGGTCCAATATCTTGTGGATGGAGTTGAAAGCTAGCAAGGACATCCCGGAAAAACATTGATCTGGGAGGGCTGAATCCCCGGTCTAGATGCTGCATGAACACAATCACTTCTCCATCTTGAGGCTCAGGGGGGCATTCAGGGCCAGGGACTCGCCAATGAAGGACATTTCTTGAAGCTAAAGCGCCAGTTAGAACATATCCATTGATTTGCATTTCCGTGATCCGGGAAGGAACCTAGTTGCAAGCAGCGAATTGCTTGGTCATTTTGAAAAACAAACTGTAAAAGAAAAGTGAAGGCCGGTTTACGATTGAAGGTTGATGTGCACTAATCAGTGTTAAACCAGGGAATTTGATCAAGGCATATATGTGAGTTAAACCGGAAATTACTATTCAAGTCAAGATGGCGGTTTAAGTGACGGCTAATGGTATCTGCGGATTATCAACTACTAAAGGTTAAACCGCCGAACAAACGGAAGAAGCAGATCTGAAATCTACTAAGTATTGCAGAAACAAGTTTCGCAAAATGGTGATATAATTTTGGATCTACCATGGTTCAGTAAAGAAATTTTCCTAAGCCCTACAATGGCGCTAAGCAGAACAGAGAAGGTCTAGATGGGATTTATCTAGGAACAGCAAGATGCTGTAGTACGGCAGATTAAAGCTATGGGTCTACCGCAAAAGGAAACAGTCAGGGCTAACTAAGATTCAGTAAGATGCCAAGGGAAAAGCGGATAAGCATTGATGAACGTCGATGAGCAGGGAAGAACATGAACTACTAATGGAGATCTAGGGTTACAGGAAGAAAGCCTACCGGATTCTCAAGAGCAGCGGAGGAGAGTTGCGGATCTCTGGAAACGTTCAGGTTGATGCAGCGGCCTAAGATGAGGCAGAGCTTCGAGGTCGATGGCGGCGGCGATGCTTGAGTTCTTCGGGTCGCGAGGAAGAAGAAGATGAGAGGAGGCGAGGGGAAAAATGGAAGGACCCCCGGTCCTATTTATAAAGGCAAGAGGATAAAACGGCAGGCGCGAAAATCGAGGGGCCTGGAGCGGCAAAAGAGGGTGCAGCTGTCGCCTCGATCTTCGGGAGTTTATGAAGTGAAGGGAATCTTCATAAATCTTTTTATGCAGAGATGACATCATGACGATTTATTGCAGTGTCCGAAGATGACGTCACGGCGGTTTACCAAAGTTTAAGGGAGATGACAATATGGCGGTTTACAAAAATCATTAGAAGATGCTCATGGAATTTTTCTAAGTATTGAAGATTGACATGAACAGGTTCAAATCAATCTGGGGCCTAATGTTGAGGATATAACTACTGAGTGTAAACCGCCCAGGAGGGGCCGGTTCAAGCTCAACCATACTGAAGCCCATGAAGACAAGAAGATGGCGCTTTACTGATAAAGCTTAGAGGCCCAAAGCCCAGAGGCGGATTAGGGCCCATAGCGGTAAACCGCCATAGTTGCATAACTTGTATTGTACGTTAGGGAAAGGGAGAGACCGAGCCGGACACTTGTATGAGCCAGCCTCGGGACTCTGTAAAACGGTCGGGCATCAACCTGTGTATATAAAGGGACGACCCAGCGGTGGTTCCGGGACAACAAACAACAAATCGAGACCCAGGCAAAGCGTATTTGCTCCCTGGTCATCAAAACCCCAATAATTCCATCACAACTAGACGTAGGCTTTTACCTTCATCGAAGGGGCCGAACTAGTATAAAACACTCGTGTCCCTTGTCCGGTTTAACCCCTTCAGGCTAATCTCGTTGCAATGGCTCCACGACTAAGTCCTTCTGTTAGGACATCTGACGTGATATTTCCACGACATGGGGTATAGCACAAAATTGAGAAAGAACGAATGGATTAAAATGATAATTAAGGAAAAAGAATCTTGAACGAACCACCGTAAGAATTCAAAAATTACTGATGAAAGAGACTGAATCACCAGGAAGAATTAGAAGAACCAATATGCTAGAGGGGATTTAGATGCAAAAGAACAAAGAGATCATGATCTGATTAAAGAACACTTGAACAAAGCACCAGGATAATTGAATAACGGTAGCTGAAATGTGAGGACGAAAAACTCTTCTGGAACGATGGCCTCCGGTGAAAAGAAACGGGAAAACAACTTCTGACATACTCCGGATGGGTAAGAAAAGGAATATCTTTCAAATGGAATAATTCAAGAGGATAACATGAAGCTAGAACCATGTAACTTCGAGAGAACAAACAAGATTTAGAGGAAAAACTCTTCTTCGGTCTTCAAATGACGACAAGAAACACCACCAAAATTTGGTTAAGGCACTCCGGGAGAATGAAAAACGAAGAGGTTGAGGCAACAATGAAAATGATTAGAAATCGATCTTGGAAAGGCATCTGACTGATGGGATCCATTCTTACATCACACTTGGAAATAATTGAGAATAACTCTGGGGAAATTAGAAGAGTCGGGTAGGATCCTGGGAAAAGACCTGTGGGTTAGGGCCCACTAAAGAGAAAACACCGTTAACAGAGGACTGTTGAAGAGATAGATGATGCACCGGGACAATTGAAATATTTGAATGAGGTGACACCTCAAATTAATTGGAAAATAGACGAATCCCCTGGGATGTCTTGAGCACTCCGAAAGGATAAACTGGCGAGAGGTGAATGAGCAGGGAAAACACTTGATCCAAGGAAAAGAATATGATCAACCGAAAAACTTGTATTGAGTCCACCGGTAAAGAGATAAAGACTGTCAAACAAAAGAGAATTCACCGGTTGAAACAATTGAAGAAAGGCTGAAGAGGCACCACATGAATGAAATTG